>NW_027657496.1:0-26768 GCF_964235325.1 Thermobia domestica | reverse complement strand
CTCTCACGGCTGATGAGACCACGTGACACTCGTTGTAACTGGAAAATGTATGGCTTCAACCACTAATTTCTTCAATTTTTTTAAAAACTCTCCTATTTGGTATATATATGTTGTTAGGCAACTATTCAACAATATAGCATATGTCATTCTACATATATATTATATTGTTATCCATTGTTACTATATACTACATACTATTCGCCATATCTCCCAAAGTTATTTACATATTTTGACGAAATAAAGCTCAAATTGAAGAGCAAACCTATCCATTTTGTACGGTTGCGACGAAGGTCCTTTGCCCTTTAAGAAACGTTAAAATTCCTCTTATAACGTTTGTTTCTCTTTTTTAGTTTTTTTCAAAATAAAACAGATTCGATTCCATTATATGTGGCTTTGACACACCATACTGTAGTTAACGAATAATAAAAGAGGAATATGTTACTGTGCCATTCAGAAGTACATACAGGACATTCGTTAATATATGCACTTTCTTCACATTTTGAAAACCAATTTATACTTTCTGTACTTCAAAGCTGAATTTTGCATCACCCTGTATATTTTTTCCAAATCTCAACCAAATATGCTAACTAAATGTTCTACACATCATCAGCGGAAAATAAATGCACAAATTACTACAAACTGCACTAAAAAATGAACGTTGTACCTGGTGCTTTAGAAGAAATAGTTAACCCTCTCACGGCTGATGAGACCACGTGACACTCGTTGTAACTGGAAAATGTATGGCTTCAACCACTAATTTCTTCAATTTTTTAAAAAACTCTACTATTTGGTATATATATTTTGTTAGGCAACTATTCAACAATATAGCATATGTCATTCTACATATATATTATATTGTTAATCATTTTTACTATATACTACATACTATTCGCCATATCTCCCAAAGTTATTTACATATTTTGACGAAATAAAGCTAAAATTGAAGAGGAAACCCCTCCATTTTGTCCTTTTGCGATAAGGGTCCTTTGCCCTTGAAGAAACGTTAAAATTTCTCTTATAACGTTTGTTTCTCTTTTTTAGTTTTTTTCAAAATAAAACAGATTCGATTCCATTATATGTGGCTTTGACACACCATACTGTGGTTAACGAATGATAAAAGAGGAATATGTTACTGTACCATTCAGAAGTACATACAGGGCATTCGTTAATATATGCACTTTCTTCACATTTTGAAAACCAATTTATACTTTCTGTACTTCAAAGCTGAATTTTGCATCACCCTGTATATTTTTTCCAAATCTCAACCAAATATGCTAACTAAATGTTCTACACATCATCAGCGGAAAATAAATGCACAGATTACTACAAACTGCACTAAAAAATGAACGTAGTACCTGTTGCTTTAGAAGAAATAATTAACCCTCTCACGGCTGATGAGACCACGTGACACTCGTTGTAACTGGAAAATGTATGGCTTCAACCAGTAATTTCTTCAATTTTTTTTAAAAACTCTCCTATTTGGTATATATATGTTGTTAGGCAACTATTCAACAATATAGCATATGTCATTCTACATATATATTATATTGTTAATCATTGTTACTATATACTACATACTATTCGCCATATCTCCCAAAGTTATTTACATATTTTGACGAAATAAAGCTAAAATTGAAGAGCAAACCTATCCATTTTGTACGGTTACGATAAAGGTCCTTTGCCCTTGAAAAAACCTTAAAATTCCTCTTATAACGTTTGTTTCTCTTTTTTAGTTTTTTTCAAAATAAAACATATTCGATTCCATTATATGTGGCTTTGACACACCATACTGTGGTTAACGAATGATAAAAGAGGAATATGTTACTGTACCATTCAGAAGTACATACAGGGCATTCGTTAATATATACACTTTCTTCACATTTAGAAAACAAATTTATACTTTCTGTACTTCAAAGCTGAATTTTGCATCACCCTGTATATTTTTTCCAAATCTCAACCAAATATGCTAACTAAATGTTCTACACATCATCACGGGAAAATAAATGCACAAATTACTACAAACTACACTAAAAAATGAACGTTGTACCTGTTGCTTTAGAAGAAATAGTTAACCCTCTCACGGCTGATGAGACCACGTGACACTCGTTGTAACTGGAAAATGTATGGCTTCAACCACTAATTTCTTCAATTTTTTTAAAAACTCTAAAATTTGGTATATATATGTTGTTAGGCAACTATTCAACAATATAGCATATGTCATTCTACATATATATTATATTGTTAATTATTGTTACTATATACTACATACTATTCGCCATATCTCCCAAAGTTATTTACATATTTTGACGAAATAAAGCTCAAATTGAAGAGGAAACCCCTCCATTTTGTCCTTTTGCGATAAGGGTCCTTTGCCCTTGAAGAAACGTTAATATTCCTCTTATAACGTTTTTTTCTCTTTTTTAGTTTTTTCAAAATAAAACAGATTCGATTCCATTATATGTGGCTTTGACACACCATACTGTGGTTAACGAATGATAAAAAAGGAATATGTTACTGTACCATTCAGAAGTACATACAGGACATTCGTTAATATATGCACTTTCTTCACATTTTGAAAACCAATTTATACTTTCTGTACTACAAAGCTGAATTTGGCATCACCCTGTATATTTTTTCCAAATCTCAACCAAATATGCTAACTAAATGTTCTACACATCATCACGGGAAAATAAATGCACAAATTACTACAAACTGTACTAAAAAATGAACGTAGTACCTGTTGCTTTAGAAGAAATAATTAACCCTCTCACGGCTGATGAGACCACGTGACACTCGTTGTAACTGGAAAATGTATGGCTTCAACCACTAATTTCTTCAAATTTTTAAAAACTCTCCTATTTGGTATATATATGTTGTTAGGCAACTATTCAACAATATAGCATATGTCATTCTACATATATATTATATTGTTATCCATTGTTACTATATACTACATACTATTCGCCATATCTCCCAAAGTTATTTACATATTTTGACGAAATAAAGCTCAAATTGAAGAGCAAACCTATCCATTTTGTACGGTTGCGACGAAGGTCCTTTGCCCTTTAAGAAACGTTAAAATTCCTCTTATAATGTTTGTTTCTCTTTTTTAGTTTTTTTCAAAATAAAACAGATTCGATTCCATTATATGTGGCTTTGACACACCATACTGTAGTTAACGAATAATAAAAGAGGAATATGTTACTGTGCCATTCAGAAGTACATACAGGACATTCGTTAATATATGCACTTTCTTCACATTTTGAAAACCAATTTATACTTTCTGTACTTCAAAGCTGAATTTTGCATCACCCTGTATATTTTTTCCAAATCTCAACCAAATATGCTAACTAAATGTTCTACACATCATCATGGGAAAATAAATGCACAAATTACTACAAACTGCACTAAAAAATGAACGTTGTACCTGGTGCTTTAGAAGAAATAGTTAACCCTCTCACGGCTGATGAGACCACGTGACACTCGTTGTAACTGGAAAATGTATGGCTTCAACCACTAATTTCTTCAATTTTTTTAAAAACTCTAATATTTGGTATATATATTTTGTTAGGCAACTATTCAACAATATAGCATATGTCATTCTACATATATATTATATTGTTAATCATTTTTACTATATACTACATACTATTCGCCATATCTCCCAAAGTTATTTACATATTTTGACGAAATAAAGCTAAAATTGAAGAGGAAACCCCTCCATTTTGTCCTTTGCGATAAGGGTCCTTTGCCCTTGAAGAAACGTTAAAATTCCTCTTATAACGTTTGTTTCTCTTTTTTAGTTTTTTTCAAAATAAAACAGATTCGATTCCATTATATGTGGTTTTGACACACCATACTGTGGTTAACGAATGATAAAAGAGGAATATGTTACTGTACCATTCAGAAGTACATACAGGGCATTCGTTAATATATGCACTTTCTTCACATTTTGAAAACCAATTTATACTTTCTGTACTTCAAAGCTGAATTTGGCATCACCCTGTATATTTTTTCCAAATCTCAACCAAATATGCTAACTAAATGTTCTACACATCATCAGCGGAAAATAAATGCACAGATTACTACAAACTGCACTAAAAAATGAACGTAGTACCTGTTGCTTTAGAAGAAATAATTAACCCTCTCACGGCTGATGAGACCACGTGACACTCGTTGTAACTGGAAAATGTATGGCTTCAACCAGTAATTTCTTCAATTTTTTTTAAAAACTCTCCTATTTGGCATATATATGTTGTTAGGCAACTATTCAACAATATAGCATATGTCATTCTACATATATATTATATTGTTAATCATTGTTACTATATACTATATACTATTCGCCATATCTCCCAAAGTTATTTACATATTTTGACGAAATAAAGCTAAAATTGAAGAGCAAACCTATCCATTTTGTACGGTTGCGATAAAGGTCCTTTGCCCTTGAAAAAACCTTAAAATTCCTCTTATAACGTTTGTTTCTCTTTTTTAGTTTTTTTCAAAATAAAACATATTCGATTCCATTATATGTGGCTTTGACACACCATACTGTGGTTAACGAATGATAAAAGAGGAATATGTTACTGTACCATTCAGAAGTACATACAGGGCATTCGTTAATATATACACTTTCTTCACATTTAGAAAACAAATTTATACTTTCTGTACTTCAAAGCTGAATTTTGCATCACCCTGTATATTTTTTCCAAATCTCAACCAAATATGCTAACTAAATGTTCTACACATCATCACGGGAAAATAAATGCACAAATTACTACAAACTACACTAAAAAATGAACGTTGTACCTGTTGCTTTAGAAGAAATAGTTAACCCTCTCACGGCTGATGAGACCACGTGACACTCGTTGTAACTGGAAAATGTATGGCTTCAACCACTAATTTCTTCAATTTTTTTAAAAACTCTAAAATTTGGTATATATATGTTGTTAGGCAACTATTCAACAATATAGCATATGTCATTCTACATATATATTATATTGTTAATTATTGTTACTATATACTACATACTATTCGCCATATCTCCCAAAGTTATTTACATATTTTGACGAAATAAAGCTCAAATTGAAGAGGAAACCCCTCCATTTTGTCCTTTTGCGATAAGGGTCCTTTGCCCTTGAAGAAACGTTAATATTCCTCTTATAACGTTTTTTTCTCTTTTTTAGTTTTTTCAAAATAAAACAGATTCGATTCCATTATATGTGGCTTTGACACACCATACTGTGGTTAACGAATGATAAAAAAGGAATATGTTACTGTACCATTCAGAAGTACATACAGGACATTCGTTAATATATGCACTTTCTTCACATTTTGAAAACCAATTTATACTTTCTGTACTACAAAGCTGAATTTGGCATCACCCTGTATATTTTTTCCAAATCTCAAACAAATATGCTAACTAAATGTTCTACACATCATCACGGGAAAATAAATGCACAAATTACTACAAACTGTACTAAAAAATGAACGTAGTACCAGTTGCATACAAGAAATAGTTAACCCTCTCACGGCTGATGAGACCACGTGACACTCGTTGTAACTGGAAAATGTATGGCTTCAACCACTAATTTCTTCAATTTTTTTAAAAACTCTCCTATTTGGTATATATATGTTGTTAGGCAACTATTCAACAATATAGCATATGTCATTCTACATATATATTATATTGTTATCCATTGTTACTATATACTACATACTATTCGCCATATCTCCCAAAGTTATTTACATATTTTGACGAAATAAAGCTCAAATTGAAGAGCAAACCTATCCATTTTGTACGGTTGCGACGATGGTCCTTTGCCCTTTAAGAAACGTTAAAATTCCTCTTATAACGTTTGTTTCTCTTTTTTAGTTTTTTTCAAAATAAAACAGATTCGATTCCATTATATGTGGCTTTGACACACCATACTGTGGTTAACGAATGATAAAAGAGGAATATGTTACTGTACCATTCAGAAGTACATACAGGGCATTCGTTAATATATGCACTTTCTTCACATTTTGAAAACCAATTTATACTTTCTGTACTTCAAAGCTGAATTTTGCATCACCCTGTATATTTTTTCCAAATCTCAACCAAATATGCTAACTAAATGTTCTACACATCATCAGCGGAAAATAAATGCACAAATTACTACAAACTGCACTAAAAAATGAACGTTGTACCTGGTGCTTTAGAAGAAATAGTTAACCCTCTCACGGCTGATGAGACCACGTGACACTCGTTGTAACTGGAAAATGTATGGCTTCAACCACTAATTTCTTCAATTTTTTTAAAAACTCTACTATTTGGTATATATATTTTGTTAGGCAACTATTCAACAATATAGCATATGTCATTCTACATATATATTATATTGTTAATCATTTTTACTATATACTACATACTATTCGCCATATCTCCCAAAGTTATTTACATATTTTGACGAAATAAAGCTAAAATTGAAGAGGAAACCCCTCCATTTTGTCCTTTTGCGATAAGGGTCCTTTGCCCTTGAAGAAACGTTAAAATTCCTCTTATAACGTTTGTTTCTCTTTTTTAGTTTTTTTCAAAATAAAACAGATTCGATTCCATTATATGTGGCTTTGACACACCATACTGTGGTTAACGAATGATAAAAGAGGAATATGTTACTGTACCATTCAGAAGTACATACAGGGCATTCGTTAATATATGCACTTTCTTCACATTTTGAAAACCAATTTATACTTTCTGTACTTCAAAGCTGAATTTTGCATCACCCTGTATATTTTTTCCAAATCTCAACCAAATATGCTAACTAAATGTTCTACACATCATCAGCGGAAAATAAATGCACAGATTACTACAAACTGCACTAAAAAATGAACGTAGTACCTGTTGCTTTAGAAGAAATAATTAACCCTCTCACGGCTGATGAGACCACGTGACACTCGTTGTAACTGGAAAATGTATGGTTTCAGCCAGTAATTTCTTCAATTTTTTTTAAAAACTCTCCTATTTGGTATATATATGTTGTTAGGCAACTATTCAACAATATAGCATATGTCATTCTACATATATATTATATTGTTAATCATTGTTACTATATACTACATACTATTCGCCATATCTCCCAAAGTTATTTACATATTTTGACGAAATAAAGCTAAAATTGAAGAGCAAACCTATCCATTTTGTACGGTTGCGATAAAGGTCCTTTGCCCTTGAAAAAACCTTAAAATTCCTCTTATAACGTTTGTTTCTCTTTTTTAGTTTTTTTCAAAATAAAACATATTCGATTCCATTATATGTGGCTTTGACACACCATACTGTGGTTAACGAATGATAAAAGAGGAATATGTTACTGTACCATTCAGAAGTACATACAGGGCATTCGTTAATATATACACTTTCTTCACATTTAGAAAACAAATTTATACTTTCTGTATTTCAAAGCTGAATTTTGCATCACCCTGTATATTTTTTCCAAATCTCAACCAAATATGCTAACTAAATGTTCTACACATCATCACGGGAAAATAAATGCACAAATTACTACAAACTACACTAAAAAATGAACGTTGTACCTGTTGCTTTAGAAGAAATAGTTAACCCTCTCACGGCTGATGAGACCACGTGACACTCGTTGTAACTGGAAAATGTATGGCTTCAACCACTAATTTCTTCAATTTTTTTAAAAACTCTAAAATTTGGTATATATATGTTGTTAGGCAACTATTCAACAATATAGCATATGTCATTCTACATATATATTATATTGTTAATTATTGTTACTATATACTACATACTATTCGCCATATCTCCCAAAGTTATTTACATATTTTGACGAAATAAAGCTCAAATTGAAGAGGAAACCCCTCCATTTTGTCCTTTTGCGATAAGGGTCCTTTGCCCTTGAAGAAACGTTAATATTCCTCTTATAACGTTTTTTTCTCTTTTTTAGTTTTTTCAAAATAAAACAGATTCGATTCCATTATATGTGGCTTTGACACACCATACTGTGGTTAACGAATGATAAAAAAGGAATATGTTACTGTACCATTCAGAAGTACATACAGGACATTCGTTAATATATGCACTTTCTTCACATTTTGAAAACCAATTTATACTTTCTGTACTACAAAGCTGAATTTGGCATCACCCTGTATATTTTTTCCAAATCTCAACCAAATATGCTAACTAAATGTTCTACACATCATCACGGGAAAATAAATGCACAAATTACTACAAACTGTACTAAAAAATGAACGTAGTACCTGTTGCTTTAGAAGAAATAATTAACCCTCTCACGGCTGATGAGACCACGTGACACTCGTTGTAACTGGAAAATGTATGGCTTCAACCACTAATTTCTTCAATTTTTTTAAAAACTCTCCTATTTGGTATATATATGTTGTTAGGCAACTATTCAACAATATAGCATATGTCATTCTACATATATATTATATTGTTATCCATTGTTACTATATACTACATACTATTCGCCATATCTCCCAAAGTTATTTACATATTTTGACGAAATAAAGCTCAAATTGAAGAGCAAACCTATCCATTTTGTACGGTTGCGACGAAGGTCCTTTGCCCTTTAAGAAACGTTAAAATTCCTCTTATAACGTTTGTTTCTCTTTTTTAGTTTTTTTCAAAATAAAACAGATTCGATTCCATTATATGTGGCTTTGACACACCATACTGTAGTTAACGAATAATAAAAGAGGAATATGTTACTGTGCCATTCAGAAGTACATACAGGACATTCGTTAATATATGCACTTTCTTCACATTTTGAAAACCAATTTATACTTTCTGTACTTCAAAGCTGAATTTTGCATCACCCTGTATATTTTTTCCAAATCTCAACCAAATATGCTAACTAAATGTTCTACACATCATCAGCGGAAAATAAATGCACAAATTACTACAAACTGCACTAAAAAATGAACGTTGTACCTGGTGCTTTAGAAGAAATAGTTAACCCTCTCACGGCTGATGAGACCACGTGACACTCGTTGTAACTGGAAAATGTATGGCTTCAACCACTAATTTCTTCAATTTTTTAAAAAACTCTACTATTTGGTATATATATTTTGTTAGGCAACTATTCAACAATATAGCATATGTCATTCTACATATATATTATATTGTTAATCATTTTTACTATATACTACATACTATTCGCCATATCTCCCAAAGTTATTTACATATTTTGACGAAATAAAGCTAAAATTGAAGAGGAAACCCCTCCATTTTGTCCTTTTGCGATAAGGGTCCTTTGCCCTTGAAGAAACGTTAAAATTTCTCTTATAACGTTTGTTTCTCTTTTTTAGTTTTTTTCAAAATAAAACAGATTCGATTCCATTATATGTGGCTTTGACACACCATACTGTGGTTAACGAATGATAAAAGAGGAATATGTTACTGTACCATTCAGAAGTACATACAGGGCATTCGTTAATATATGCACTTTCTTCACATTTTGAAAACCAATTTATACTTTCTGTACTTCAAAGCTGAATTTTGCATCACCCTGTATATTTTTTCCAAATCTCAACCAAATATGCTAACTAAATGTTCTACACATCATCAGCGGAAAATAAATGCACAGATTACTACAAACTGCACTAAAAAATGAACGTAGTACCTGTTGCTTTAGAAGAAATAATTAACCCTCTCACGGCTGATGAGACCACGTGACACTCGTTGTAACTGGAAAATGTATGGCTTCAACCAGTAATTTCTTCAATTTTTTTTAAAAACTCTCCTATTTGGTATATATATGTTGTTAGGCAACTATTCAACAATATAGCATATGCCATTCTACATATATATTATATTGTTAATCATTGTTACTATATACTACATACTATTCGCCATATCTCCCAAAGTTATTTACATATTTTGACGAAATAAAGCTAAAATTGAAGAGCAAACCTATCCATTTTGTACGGTTACGATAAAGGTCCTTTGCCCTTGAAAAAACCTTAAAATTCCTCTTATAACGTTTGTTTCTCTTTTTTAGTTTTTTTCAAAATAAAACATATTCGATTCCATTATATGTGGCTTTGACACACCATACTGTGGTTAACGAATGATAAAAGAGGAATATGTTACTGTACCATTCAGAAGTACATACAGGGCATTCGTTAATATATACACTTTCTTCACATTTAGAAAACAAATTTATACTTTCTGTACTTCAAAGCTGAATTTTGCATCACCCTGTATATTTTTTCCAAATCTCAACCAAATATGCTAACTAAATGTTCTACACATCATCACGGGAAAATAAATGCACAAATTACTACAAACTACACTAAAAAATGAACGTTGTACCTGTTGCTTTAGAAGAAATAGTTAACCCTCTCACGGCTGATGAGACCACGTGACACTCGTTGTAACTGGAAAATGTATGGCTTCAACCACTAATTTCTTCAATTTTTTTAAAAACTCTAAAATTTGGTATATATATGTTGTTAGGCAACTATTCAACAATATAGCATATGTCATTCTACATATATATTATATTGTTAATTATTGTTACTATATACTACATACTATTCGCCATATCTCCCAAAGTTATTTACATATTTTGACGAAATAAAGCTCAAATTGAAGAGGAAACCCCTCCATTTTGTCCTTTTGCGATAAGGGTCCTTTGCCCTTGAAGAAACGTTAATATTCCTCTTATAACGTTTTTTTCTCTTTTTTAGTTTTTTCAAAATAAAACAGATTCGATTCCATTATATGTGGCTTTGACACACCATACTGTGGTTAACGAATGATAAAAAAGGAATATGTTACTGTACCATTCAGAAGTACATACAGGACATTCGTTAATATATGCACTTTCTTCACATTTTGAAAACCAATTTATACTTTCTGTACTACAAAGCTGAATTTGGCATCACCCTGTATATTTTTTCCAAATCTCAACCAAATATGCTAACTAAATGTTCTACACATCATCACGGGAAAATAAATGCACAAATTACTACAAACTGTACTAAAAAATGAACGTAGTACCTGTTGCTTTAGAAGAAATAATTAACCCTCTCACGGCTGATGAGACCACGTGACACTCGTTGTAACTGGAAAATGTATGGCTTCAACCACTAATTTCTTCAAATTTTTAAAAACTCTCCTATTTGGTATATATATGTTGTTAGGCAACTATTCAACAATATAGCATATGTCATTCTACATATATATTATATTGTTATCCATTGTTACTATATACTACATACTATTCGCCATATCTCCCAAAGTTATTTACATATTTTGACGAAATAAAGCTCAAATTGAAGAGCAAACCTATCCATTTTGTACGGTTGCGACGAAGGTCCTTTGCCCTTTAAGAAACGTTAAAATTCCTCTTATAATGTTTGTTTCTCTTTTTTAGTTTTTTTCAAAATAAAACAGATTCGATTCCATTATATGTGGCTTTGACACACCATACTGTAGTTAACGAATAATAAAAGAGGAATATGTTACTGTGCCATTCAGAAGTACATACAGGACATTCGTTAATATATGCACTTTCTTCACATTTTGAAAACCAATTTATACTTTCTGTACTTCAAAGCTGAATTTTGCATCACCCTGTATATTTTTTCCAAATCTCAACCAAATATGCTAACTAAATGTTCTACACATCATCATGGGAAAATAAATGCACAAATTACTACAAACTGCACTAAAAAATGAACGTTGTACCTGGTGCTTTAGAAGAAATAGTTAACCCTCTCACGGCTGATGAGACCACGTGACACTCGTTGTAACTGGAAAATGTATGGCTTCAACCACTAATTTCTTCAATTTTTTTAAAAACTCTAATATTTGGTATATATATTTTGTTAGGCAACTATTCAACAATATAGCATATGTCATTCTACATATATATTATATTGTTAATCATTTTTACTATATACTACATACTATTCGCCATATCTCCCAAAGTTATTTACATATTTTGACGAAATAAAGCTAAAATTGAAGAGGAAACCCCTCCATTTTGTCCTTTTGCGATAAGGGTCCTTTGCCCTTGAAGAAACGTTAAAATTCCTCTTATAACGTTTGTTTCTCTTTTTTAGTTTTTTTCAAAATAAAACAGATTCGATTCCATTATATGTGGTTTTGACACACCATACTGTGGTTAACGAATGATAAAAGAGGAATATGTTACTGTACCATTCAGAAGTACATACAGGGCATTCGTTAATATATGCACTTTCTTCACATTTTGAAAACCAATTTATACTTTCTGTACTTCAAAGCTGAATTTGGCATCACCCTGTATATTTTTTCCAAATCTCAACCAAATATGCTAACTAAATGTTCTACACATCATCAGCGGAAAATAAATGCACAGATTACTACAAACTGCACTAAAAAATGAACGTAGTACCTGTTGCTTTAGAAGAAATAATTAACCCTCTCACGGCTGATGAGACCACGTGACACTCGTTGTAACTGGAAAATGTATGGCTTCAACCAGTAATTTCTTCAATTTTTTTTAAAAACTCTCCTATTTGGCATATATATGTTGTTAGGCAACTATTCAACAATATAGCATATGTCATTCTACATATATATTATATTGTTAATCATTGTTACTATATACTATATACTATTCGCCATATCTCCCAAAGTTATTTACATATTTTGACGAAATAAAGCTAAAATTGAAGAGCAAACCTATCCATTTTGTACGGTTGCGATAAAGGTCCTTTGCCCTTGAAAAAACCTTAAAATTCCTCTTATAACGTTTGTTTCTCTTTTTTAGTTTTTTTCAAAATAAAACATATTCGATTCCATTATATGTGGCTTTGACACACCATACTGTGGTTAACGAATGATAAAAGAGGAATATGTTACTGTACCATTCAGAAGTACATACAGGGCATTCGTTAATATATACACTTTCTTCACATTTAGAAAACAAATTTATACTTTCTGTACTTCAAAGCTGAATTTTGCATCACCCTGTATATTTTTTCCAAATCTCAACCAAATATGCTAACTAAATGTTCTACACATCATCACGGGAAAATAAATGCACAAATTACTACAAACTACACTAAAAAATGAACGTTGTACCTGTTGCTTTAGAAGAAATAGTTAACCCTCTCACGGCTGATGAGACCGCGTGACACTCGTTGTAACTGGAAAATGTATGGCTTCAATCACTAATTTCTTCAATTTTTTTAAAAACTCTAAAATTTGGTATATATATGTTGTTAGGCAACTATTCAACAATATAGCATATGTCATTCTACATATATATTATATTGTTAATTATTGTTACTATATACTACATACTATTCGCCATATCTCCCAAAGTTATTTACATATTTTGACGAAATAAAGCTCAAATTGAAGAGGAAACCCCTCCATTTTGTCCTTTTGCGATAAGGGTCCTTTGCCCTTGAAGAAACGTTAATATTCCTCTTATAACGTTTTTTTCTCTTTTTTAGTTTTTTCAAAATAAAACAGATTCGATTCCATTATATGTGGCTTTGACACACCATACTGTGGTTAACGAATGATAAAAAAGGAATATGTTACTGTACCATTCAGAAGTACATACAGGACATTCGTTAATATATGCACTTTCTTCACATTTTGAAAACCAATTTATACTTTCTGTACTACAAAGCTGAATTTGGCATTACCCTGTATATTTTTTCCAAATCTCAACCAAATATGCTAACTAAATGTTCTACACATCATCACGGGAAAATAAATGCACAAATTACTACAAACTGTACTAAAAAATGAACGTAGTACCTGTTGCTTTAGAAGAAATAGTTAACCCTCTCACGGCTGATGAGACCACGTGACACTCGTTGTAACTGGAAAATGTATGGCTTCAACCACTAATTTCTTCAATTTTTTTAAAAACTCTCCTATTTGGTATATATATGTTGTTAGGCAACTATTCAACAATATAACATATGTCATTCTACATATATATTATATTGTTATCCATTGTTACTATATACTACATACTATTCGCCATATCTCCCAAAGTTATTTACATAATTTGACGAAATAAAGCTCAAATTGAAGAGCAAACCTATCCATTTTGTACGGTTGCGACAAAGGTCCTTTGCCCTTGAAGAAACGTTAAAATTCCTCTTATAATGTTTGTTTCTCTTTTTTAGTTTTTTTCAAAATAAAACAGATTCGATTCCATTATATGTGGCTTTGACACACCATACTGTAGTTAACGAATGATAAAAGAGGAATATGTTACTGTACCATTCAGAAGTACATACAGGACATTCGTTAATATATGCACTTTCTTCACATTTTGAAAACCAATTTATACTTTCTGTACTTCAAAGCTGAATTTTGCATCACCCTGTATATTTTTTCCAAATCTCAACCAAATATGCTAACTAAATGTTCTACACATCATCAGCGGAAAACAAATGCACAAATTACTACAAACTGCACCAGAAAATGAACGTTGTACCTGGTGCTTTAGAAGAAATAGTTAACCCTCTCACGGCTGATGAGACCACGTGACACTCGTTGTAACTGGAAAATGTATGGCTTCAACCACTAATTTCTTCAATTTTTTAAAAAACTCTAATATTTGGTATATATATTTTGTTAGGCAACTATTCAACAATATAGCATATGTCATTCTACATATATATTATATTGTTAATCATTTTTACTATATACTACATACTATTCGCCATATCTCCCAAAGTTATTTTGACGAAATAAAGCTAAAATTGAAGAGGAAACCCCTCCATTTTGTCCTCTTGCGATAAGGGTCCTTTGCCCTTGAAGAAACGTTAAAATTCCTCTTATAACGTTTGTTTCTCTTTTTTAGTTTTTTTCAAAATAAAACAGATTCGATTCCATTATATGTGGCTTTGACACACCATACTGTAGTTAACGAATGATAAAAGAGGAATATGTTACTGTACCATTCAGAAGTACATACAGGGCATTCGTTAATATATGCACTTTCTTCACATTTTGAAAACCAATTTATACTTTCTGTACTTCAAAGCTGAATTTTGCATCACCCTGTATATTTTTTCCAAATCTCAACCAAATATGCTAACTAAATGTTCTACACATCATCAGCGGAAAATAAATGCACAAATTACTACAAACTGCACTAAAAAATGAACGTAGTACCTGTTGCTTTAGAAGAAATAGTTAACCCTCTCACGGCTGATGAGACCACGTGACACTCGTTGTAACTCGAAAATGTATGGCTTCAACCACTAATTTCTTCAATTTTTTTAAAAACTCTAAAATTTGGTATATATATGTTGTTAGGCAACTATTCAACAATATAGCATATGTCATTCTACATATATATTATATTGTTAATCATTTTTACTATATACTACATACTATTCGCCATATCTCCCAAAGTTATTTACATATTTTGACGAAATAAAGCTAAAATTGAAGAGGAAACCCCTCCATTTTGTCCTTTTGCGATAAGGGTCCTTTGCTCTTGAAGAAAAGTTAAAATTCCTCTTATAACGTTTGTTTCTCTTTTTTAGTTTTTTTCAAAATAAAACAGATTCGATTCCATTATATGTGGCTTTGACACACCATACTGTGGTTAACGAATGATAAAAGAGGAATATGTTACTGTACCATTCAGAAGTACATACAGGGCATTCGTTAATATATGCACTTTCTTCACATTTTGAAAACCAATTTATACTTTCTGTACTTCAAAGCTGAATTTTGCATCACCCTGTATATTTTTTCAAATCTCAACCAAATATGCTAACTAAATGTTCTACACATCATCAGCGGAAAATAAATGCACAGATTACTACTAACTGCACTAAAAAATGAACGTAGTACCTGTTGCTTTAGAAGAAATAATTAACCCTCTCACGGCTGATGAGACCACGTGACACTCGTTGTAACTGGAAAATGTATGGCTTCAACCAGTAATTTCTTCAATTTTTTTTAAAAACTCTCCTATTTGGTATATATATGTTGTTAGGCAACTATTCAACAATATAGCATATGTCATTCTACATATATATTATATTGTTAATCATTGTTACTATATACTACATACTATTCGCCATATCTCCCAAAGTTATTTACATATTTTGACGAAATAAAGCTAAAATTGAAGAGCAAACCTATCCATTTTGTACGGTTGCGATAAAGGTCCTTTGCCCTTGAAAAAACCTTAAAATTCCTCTTATAACGTTTGTTTCTCTTTTTTAGTTTTTTTCAAAATAAAACATATTCGATTCCATTATATGTGGCTTTGACACACCATACTGTGGTTAACGAATGATAAAAGAGGAATATGTTACTGTACCATTCAGAAGTACATACAGGGCATTCGTTAATATATACACTTTCTTCACATTTAGAAAACAAATTTATACTTTCTGTACTTCAAAGCTGAATTTTGCATCACCCTGTATATTTTTTCCAAATCTCAACCAAATATGCTAACTAAATGTTCTACACATCATCACGGGAAAATAAATGCACAAATTACTACAAACTACACTAAAAAATGAACGTTGTACCTGTTGCTTTAGAAGAAATAGTTAACCCTCTCACGGCTGATGAGACCACGTGACACTCGTTGTAACTGGAAAATGTATGGCTTCAACCACTAATTTCTTCAATTTTTTTAAAAACTCTAAAATTTGGTATATATATGTTGTTAGGCAACTATTCAACAATATAGCATATGTCATTCTACATATATATTATATTGTTAATTATTGTTACTATATACTACATACTATTCGCCATATCTCCCAAAGTTATTTACATATTTTGACGAAATAAAGCTCAAATTGAAGAGGAAACCCCTCCATTTTGTCCTTTTGCGATAAGGGTCCTTTGCCCTTGAAGAAACGTTAATATTCCTCTTATAACGTTTTTTTCTCTTTTTTAGTTTTTTCAAAATAAAACAGATTCGATTCCATTATATGTGGCTTTGACACACCATACTGTGGTTAACGAATGATAAAAAAGGAATATGTTACTGTACCATTCAGAAGTACATACAGGACATTCGTTAATATATGCACTTTCTTCACATTTTGAAAACCAATTTATACTTTCTGTACTACAAAGCTGAATTTGGCATCACCCTGTATATTTTTTCCAAATCTCAACCAAATATGCTAACTAAATGTTCTACACATCATCACGGGAAAATAAATGCACAAATTACTACAAACTGTACTAAAAAATGAACGTAGTACCTGTTGCTTTAGAAGAAATAGTTAACCCTCTCACGGCTGATGAGACCACGTGACACTCGTTGTAACTGGAAAATGTATGGCTTCAACCACTAATTTCTTCAATTTTTTTAAAAACTCTCCTATTTGGTATATATATGTTGTTAGGCAACTATTCAACAATATAGCATATGTCATTCTACATATATATTATATTGTTATCCATTGTTACTATATACTACATACTATTCGCCATATCTCCCAAAGTTATTTACATATTTTGACGAAATAAAGCTCAAATTGAAGAGCAAACCTATCCATTTTGTACGGTTGCGACAAAGGTACTTTGCCCTTGAAGAAACGTTAAAATTCCTCTTATAACGTTTGTTTCTCTTTTTTAGTTTTTTTCAAAATAAAACAGATTCGATTCCATTATATGTGGCTTTGACACGCCATACTGTAGTTAACGAATAATAAAAGAGGAATATGTTACTGTGCCATTCAGAAGTACATACAGGACATTCGTTAATATATGCACTTTCTTCACATTTTGAAAACCAATTTATACTTTCTGTACTTCAAAGCTGAATTTTGCATCACCCTGTATATTTTTTCCAAATCTCAACCAAATATGCTAACTAAATGTTCTACACATCATCATGGGAAAATAAATGCACAAATTACTACAAACTGCACTAAAAAATGAACGTTGTACCTGGTGCTTTAGAAGAAATAGTTAACCCTCTCACGGCTGATGTGACCACGTGACACTCGTTGTAACTGGAAAATGTATGGCTTCAACCACTAATTTCTTCAATTTTTTAAAAAACTCTAATATTTGGTATATATATTTTGTTAGGCAACTATTCAACAATATAGCATATGTTATTCTACATATATATTCTATTGTTAATCATTTTTACTATATACTACATACTATTCGCCATATCTCCCAAAGTTATTTTGACGAAATAAAGCTAAAATTGAAGAGGAAACCCCTCCATTTTGTCCTTTTGCGATAAGGGTCCTTTGCCCTTGAAGAAACTTTAAAATTCCTCTTATAACGTTTGTTTCTCTTTTTTAGTTTTTTTCAAAATAAAACAGATTCGATTCCATTATATGTGGCTTTGACACACCATACTGTAGTTAACGAATGATAAAAGAGGAATATGTTACTGTACCATTCAGAAGTACATACAGGGCATTCGTTAATATATGCACTTTCTTCACATTTTGAAAACCAATTTATACTTTCTGTACTTCAAAGCTGAATTTTGCATCACCCTGTATATTTTTTCCAAATCTCAACCAAATATGCTAACTAAATGTTCTACACATCATCAGCGGAAAATAAATGCACAAATTACTACAAACTGCACTAAAAAATGAACGTAGTACCTGTTGCTTTAGAAGAAATAGTTAACCCTCTCACGGCTGATGAGACCACGTGACACTCGTTGTAACTCGAAAATGTATGGCTTCAACCACTAATTTCTTCAATTTTTTTAAAAACTCTAAAATTTGGTATATATATGTTGTTAGGCAACTATTCAACAATATAGCATATGTCATTCTACATATATATTATATTGTTAATCATTTTTACTATATACTACATACTATTCGCCATATCTCCCAAAGTTATTTACATATTTTGACGAAATAAAGCTAAAATTGAAGAGGAAACCCCTCCATTTTGTCCTTTTGCGATAAGGGTCCTTTGCTCTTGAAGAAACGTTAAAATTCCTCTTATAACGTTTGTTTCTCTTTTTAGTTTTTTTCAAAATAAAACAGATTCGATTCCATTATATGTGGCTTTGACACACCATACTGTGGTTAACGAATGATAAAAGAGGAATATGTTACTGTACCATTCAGAAGTACATACAAGGCATTCGTTAATATATGCACTTTCTTCACATTTTGAAAACCAATTTATACTTTCTGTACTTCAAAGCTGAATTTTGCATCACCCTGTATATTTTTTCCAAATCTCAACCAAATATGCTAACTAAATGTTCTACACATCATCAGCGGAAAATAAATGCACAGATTACTACAAACTGCACTAAAAAATGAACGTAGTACCTGTTGCTTTAGAAGAAATAATTAACCCTCTCACGGCTGATGAGACCACGTGACACTCGTTGTAACTGGAAAATGTATGGCTTCAACCAGTAATTTCTTCAATTTTTTTTAAAAACTCTCCTATTTGGTATATATATGTTGTTAGGCAACTATTCAACAATATAGCATATGTCATTCTACATATATATTATATTGTTAATCATTGTTACTATATACTACATACTATTCGCCATATCTCCCAAAGTTATTTACATATTTTGACGAAATAAAGCTAAAATTGAAGAGCAAACCTATCCATTTTGTACGGTTGCGATAAAGGTCCTTTGCCCTTGAAAAAACCTTAAAATTCCTCTTATAACGTTTGTTTCTCTTTTTTAGTTTTTTTCAAAATAAAACATATTCGATTCCATTATATGTGGCTTTGACACACCATACTGTGGTTAACGAATGATAAAAGAGGAATATGTTACTGTACCATTCAGAAGTACATACAGGGCATTCGTTAATATATACACTTTCTTCACATTTAGAAAACAAATTTATACTTTCTGTACTTCAAAGCTGAATTTTGCATCACCCTGTATATTTTTTCCAAATCTCAACCAAATATGCTAACTAAATGTTCTACACATCATCACGGGAAAATAAATGCACAAATTACTACAAACTACACTAAAAAATGAACGTTGTACCTGTTGCTTTAGAAGAAATAGTTAACCCTCTCACGGCTGATGAGACCACGTGACACTCGTTGTAACTGGAAAATGTATGGCTTCAACCACTAATTTCTTCAATTTTTTTAAAAACTCTAAAATTTGGTATATATATGTTGTTAGGCAACTATTCAACAATATAGCATATGTCATTCTACATATATATTATATTGTTAATTATTGTTACTATATACTACATACTATTCGCCATATCTCCCAAAGTTATTTACATATTTTGACGAAATAAAGCTCAAATTGAAGAGGAAACCCCTCCATTTTGTCCTTTTGCGATAAGGGTCCTTTGCCCTTGAAGAAACGTTAATATTCCTCTTATAACGTTTTTTTCTCTTTTTTAGTTTTTTCAAAATAAAACAGATTCGATTCCATTATATGTGGCTTTGACACACCATACTGTGGTTAACGAATGATAAAAAAGGAATATGTTACTGTACCATTCAGAAGTACATACAGGACATTCGTTAATATATGCACTTTCTTCACATTTTGAAAACCAATTTATACTTTCTGTACTACAAAGCTGAATTTGGCATCACCCTGTATATTTTTTCCAAATCTCAACCAAATATGCTAACTAAATGTTCTACACATCATCACGGGAAAATAAATGCACAAATTACTACAAACTGTACTAAAAAATGAACGTAGTACCTGTTGCTTTAGAAGAAATAGTTAACCCTCTCACGGCTGATGAGACCACGTGACACTCGGTTGTAACTGGAAAATGTATGGCTTCAACCACTAATTTCTTCAATTTTTTTAAAAACTCTCCTATTTGGTATATATATGTTGTTAGGCAACTATTCAAAATATAGCATATGTCATTCTACATATATATTATATTGTTATCCATTGTTACTATATACTACATACTATTCGCCATATCTCCCAAAGTTATTTACATATTTTGACGAAATAAAGCTCAAATTGAAGAGCAAACCTATCCATTTTGTACGGTTGCGACGAAGGTCCTTTGCCCTTTAAGAAACGTTAAAATTCCTCTTATAATGTTTGTTTCTCTTTTTTAGTTTTTTCAAAATAAAACAGATTCGATTCCATTATATGTGGCTTTGACACGCCATACTGTAGTTAACGAATAATAAAAGAGGAATATGTTACTGTGCCATTCAGAAGTACATACAGGACATTCGTTAATATATGCACTTTCTTCACATTTTGAAAACCAATTTATACTTTCTGTACTTCAAAGCTGAATTTTGCATCACCCTGTATATTTTTTCCAAATCTCAACCAAATATGCTAACTAAATGTTCTACACATCATCATGGGAAAATAAATGCACAAATTACTACAAACTGCACTAAAAAATGAACGTGTACCTGGTGCTTTAGAAGAAATAGTTAACCCTCTCACGGCTGATGAGACCACGTGACACTCGTTGTAACTGGAAAATGTATGGCTTCAACCACTAATTTCTTCAATTTTTTAAAAAACTCTAATATTTGGTATATATATTTTGTTAGGCAACTATTCAACAATATAGCATATGTTATTCTACATATATATTATATTGTTAATCATTTTTACTATATACTACATACTATTCGCCATATCTCCCAAAGTTATTTTGACGAAATAAAGCTAAAATTGAAGAGGAAACCCCTCCATTTTGTCCTTTTGCGATAAGGGTCCTTTGCCTTGAAGAAACGTTAAAATTCCTCTTATAACGTTTGTTTCTCTTTTTTAGTTTTTTTCAAAATAAAACAGATTCGATTCCATTATATGTGGCTTTGACACACCATACTGTAGTTAACGAATGATAAAAGAGGAATATGTTACTGTACCATTCAGAAGTACATACAGGGCATTCGTTAATATATGCACTTTCTTCACATTTTGAAAACCAATTTATACTTTCTGTACTTCAAAGCTGAATTTTGCATCACCCTGTATATTTTTCCAAATCTCAACCAAATATGCTAACTAAATGTTCTACACATCATCAGCGGAAAATAAATGCACAAATTACTACAAACTGCACTAAAAAATGAACGTAGTACCTGTTGCTTTAGAAGAAATAGTTAACCCTCTCACGGCTGATGAGACCACGTGACACTCGTTGTAACTCGAAAATGTATGGCTTCAACCACTAATTTCTTCAATTTTTTTAAAAACTCTAAAATTTGGTATATATATGTTGTTAGGCAACTATTCAACAATATAGCATATGTCATTCTACATATATATTATATTGTTAATCATTTTTACTATATACTACATACTATTCGCCATATCTCCCAAAGTTATTTACATATTTTGACGAAATAAAGCTAAAATTGAAGAGGAAACCCCTCCATTTTGTCCTTTTGCGATAAGGGTCCTTTGCTCTTGAAGAAACGTTAAAATTCCTCTTATAACGTTTGTTTCTCTTTTTTAGTTTTTTTCAAAATAAAACAGATTCGATTCCATTATATGTGGCTTTGACACACCATACTGTGGTTAACGAATGATAAAAGAGGAATATGTTACTGTACCATTCAGAAGTACATACAGGGCATTCGTTAATATATGCACTTTCTTCACATTTTGAAAACCAATTTATACTTTCTGTACTTCAAAGCTGAATTTTGCATCACCCTGTATATTTTTTCCAAATCTCAACCAAATATGCTAACTAAATGTTCTACACATCATCAGCGGAAAATAAATGCACAGATTACTACAAACTGCACTAAAAAATGAACGTAGTACCTGTTGCTTTAGAAGAAATAATTAACCCTCTCACGGCTGATGAGACCACGTGACACTCGTTGTAACTGGAAAATGTATGGCTTCAACCAGTAATTTCTTCAATTTTTTTTAAAAACTCTCCTATTTGGTATATATATGTTGTTAGGCAACTATTCAACAATATAGCATATGTCATTCTACATATATATTATATTGTTAATCATTGTTACTATATACTACATACTATTCGCCATATCTCCCAAAGTTATTTACATATTTTGACGAAATAAAGCTAAAATTGAAGAGCAAACCTATCCATTTTGTACGGTTGCGATAAAGGTCCTTTGCCCTTGAAAAAACCTTAAAATTCCTCTTATAACGTTTGTTTCTCTTTTTTAGTTTTTTTCAAAATAAAACATATTCGATTCCATTATATGTGGCTTTGACACACCATACTGTGGTTAACGAATGATAAAAGAGGAATATGTTACTGTACCATTCAGAAGTACATACAGGGCATTCGTTAATATATACACTTTCTTCACATTTAGAAAACAAATTTATACTTTCTGTACTTCAAAGCTGAATTTTGCATCACCCTGTATATTTTTTCCAAATCTCAACCAAATATGCTAACTAAATGTTCTACACATCATCACGGGAAAATAAATGCACAAATTACTACAAACTACACTAAAAAATGAACGTTGTACCTGTTGCTTTAGAAGAAATAGTTAACCCTCTCACGGCTGATGAGACCACGTGACACTCGTTGTAACTGGAAAATGTATGGCTTCAACCACTAATTTCTTCAATTTTTTTAAAAACTCTAAAATTTGGTATATATATGTTGTTAGGCAACTATTCAACAATATAGCATATGTCATTCTACATATATATTATATTGTTAATTATTGTTACTATATACTACATACTATTCGCCATATCTCCCAAAGTTATTTACATATTTTGACGAAATAAAGCTCAAATTGAAGAGGAAACCCCTCCATTTTGTCCTTTTGCGATAAGGGTCCTTTGCCCTTGAAGAAACGTTAATATTCCTCTTATAACGTTTTTTTCTCTTTTTTAGTTTTTTCAAAATAAAACAGATTCGATTCCATTATATGTGGCTTTGACACACCATACTGTGGTTAACGAATGATAAAAAAGGAATATGTTACTGTACCATTCAGAAGTACATACAGGACATTCGTTAATATATGCACTTTCTTCACATTTTGAAAACCAATTTATACTTTCTGTACTACAAAGCTGAATTTGGCATCACCCTGTATATTTTTTCCAAATCTCAACCAAATATGCTAACTAAATGTTCTACACATCATCACGGGAAAATAAATGCACAAATTACTACAAACTGTACTAAAAAATGAACGTAGTACCTGTTGCTTTAGAAGAAATAGTTAACCCTCTCACGGCTGATGAGACCACGTGACACTCGTTGTAACTGGAAAATGTATGGCTTCAACCACTAATTTCTTCAATTTTTTTAAAAACTCTCCTATTTGGTATATATATGTTGTTAGGCAACTATTCAAAAATATAGCATATGTCATTCTACATATATATTATATTGTTATCCATTGTTACTATATACTACATACTATTCGCCATATCTCCCAAAGTTATTTACATATTTTGACGAAATAAAGCTCAAATTGAAGAGCAAACCTATCCATTTTGTACGGTTGCGACGAAGGTCCTTTGCCCTTTAAGAAACGTTAAAATTCCTCTTATAATGTTTGTTTCTCTTTTTTAGTTTTTTTCAAAATAAAACAGATTCGATTCCATTATATGTGGCTTTGACACGCCATACTGTAGTTAACGAATAATAAAAGAGGAATATGTTACTGTGCCATTCAGAAGTACATACAGGACATTCGTTAATATATGCACTTTCTTCACATTTTGAAAACCAATTTATACTTTCTGTACTTCAAAGCTGAATTTTGCATCACCCTGTATATTTTTTCCAAATCTCAACCAAATATGCTAACTAAATGTTCTACACATCATCATGGGAAAATAAATGCACAAATTACTACAAACTGCACTAAAAAATGAACGTTGTACCTGGTGCTTTAGAAGAAATAGTTAACCCTCTCACGGCTGATGAGACCACGTGACACTCGTTGTAACTGGAAAATGTATGGCTTCAACCACTAATTTCTTCAATTTTTTAAAAAACTCTAATATTTGGTATATATATTTTGTTAGGCAACTATTCAACAATATAGCATATGTTATTCTACATATATATTATATTGTTAATCATTTTTACTATATACTACATACTATTCGCCATATCTCCCAAAGTTATTTTGACGAAATAAAGCTAAAATTGAAGAGGAAACCCCTCCATTTTGTCCTTTTGCGATAAGGGTCCTTTGCCCTTGAAGAAACGTTAAAATTCCTCTATAACGTTTGTTTCTCTTTTTAGTTTTTTTCAAAATAAAACAGATTCGATTCCATTATATGTGGCTTTGACACACCATACTGTAGTTAACGAATGATAAAAGAGGAATATGTTACTGTACCATTCAGAAGTACATACAGGGCATTCGTTAATATATGCACTTTCTTCACATTTTGAAAACCAATTTATACTTTCTGTACTTCAAAGCTGAATTTTGCATCACCCTGTATATTTTTTTCCAAATCTCAACCAAATATGCTAACTAAATGTTCTACACATCATCAGCGGAAAATAAATGCACAAATTACTACAAACTGCACTAAAAAATGAACGTAGTACCTGTTGCTTTAGAAGAAATAGTTAACCCTCTCACGGCTGGATGAGACCACGTGACACTCGTTGTAACTCGAAAATGTATGGCTTCAACCACTAATTTCTTCAATTTTTTTAAAAACTCTAAAATTTGGTATATATATGTTGTTAGGCAACTATTCAACAATATAGCATATGTCATTCTACATATATATTATATTGTTAATCATTTTTACTATATACTACATACTATTCGCCATATCTCCCAAAGTTATTTACATATTTTGACGAAATAAAGCTAAAATTGAAGAGGAAACCCCTCCATTTTGTCCTTTTGCGATAAGGGTCCTTTGCTCTTGAAGAAACGTTAAAATTCCTCTTATAACGTTTGTTTCTCTTTTTTAGTTTTTTTCAAAATAAAACAGATTCGATTCCATTATATGTGGCTTTGACACACCATACTGTGGTTAACGAATGATAAAAGAGGAATATGTTACTGTACCATTCAGAAGTACATACAGGGCATTCGTTAATATATGCACTTTCTTCACATTTTGAAAACCAATTTATACTTTCTGTACTTCAAAGCTGAATTTTGCATCACCCTGTATATTTTTTCCAAATCTCAACCAAATATGCTAACTAAATGTTCTACACATCATCAGCGGAAAATAAATGCACAGATTACTACAAACTGCACTAAAAAATGAACGTAGTACCTGTTGCTTTAGAAGAAATAATTAACCCTCTCACGGCTGATGAGACCACGTGACACTCGTTGTAACTGGAAAATGTATGGCTTCAACCAGTAATTTCTTCAATTTTTTTTAAAAACTCTCCTATTTGGTATATATATGTTGTTAGGCAACTATTCAACAATATAGCATATGTCATTCTACATATATATTATATTGTTAATCATTGTTACTATATACTACATACTATTCGCCATATCTCCCAAAGTTATTTACATATTTTGACGAAATAAAGCTAAAATTGAAGAGCAAACCTATCCATTTTGTACGGTTGCGATAAAGGTCCTTTGCCCTTGAAAAAACCTTAAAATTCCTCTTATAACGTTTGTTTCTCTTTTTTAGTTTTTTTCAAAATAAAACATATTCGATTCCATTATATGTGGCTTTGACACACCATACTGTGGTTAACGAATGATAAAAGAGGAATATGTTACTGTACCATTCAGAAGTACATACAGGGCATTCGTTAATATATACACTTTCTTCACATTTAGAAAACAAATTTATACTTTCTGTACTTCAAAGCTGAATTTTGCATCACCC
>NW_027657495.1:0-26780 GCF_964235325.1 Thermobia domestica | reverse complement strand
AGCATAAAATACATAGTTTTATTGTTGAAGTATTCAGTTCCGATGCTTTGTGCGTTCAATTGGGGGAATTTCCCGAGAACTTCTTTCGGGACGTTTTTTTTTTTTTTCCTCCTCCCTCGAAAATGCAGCTCCCTTTACTGTACATCAAAACTTCCACTAGTACGAAAGTTCGAATTCAACACTTGAAATACCTAGTAAGCGGTACGTAGTTTGGAGAAGTTTTACGCTTTTGTTGGTGTTGGTTCTACAGAATTCTTATTTGAAGAGTACCTACAAATAACTGCACTGAACTGTTGTTGTTGGAAAACTAAACTTTACTGAAGAATACTTGTGTTACCATCAAAGGTAAGAAATAATACTAATAGTTTTACTAATGCACTACATGTTTACTGGTAGTACCGGCATCTATGGCTTTAAACGCGTCAAACGTATGAGGGACAACGTCCCTCGGCGTCGCCGAGTTGGCGAGCACACTATTCACGGAAAGTATTTTCTAAAATATAAAATTGCATTTTTTTTCTTTCAAATAGGCTACAAGCATAATCCATACATTAATTTGTTACTTAATTATCTCAGTCTAAGGTAAGGTTTTTTTTATTCATTCAGTGCATTCAGAACTTTATAAAGGTCTTATAAAGGGTTGAATGTTGTGCACCTTAACGGGAAAGCATTCAATTCGCCCATGGAAAGTCCAAAATCTGATAAAAATCACTTTCAATGTGATCACCTTGGTTGTATCAATAATATATTAACAAAAAGCTCAAAAACCCAGATGGGTTTTAAGGTGGGTTTTTTCAGGTGGGTCCAACCCGAAAAAACCCGGTGGGTTTTTTCGGGCTGGGCCCGCTTGGGCAAACCCTGGAGGAAGATGTATAAAATGATCGAAAATGACCGATATTAGTGTCGAATCCCTAGTTTTTAGAGTCGGTGAAATGACCAGTAACATTTCCGATGCACTTTAAATCCAAATGCATCCCTGCAACTTGGAGGCGGATATATATATATGATCCAAAATGATCGATACTAGTGTTGAATTCATGGTTTTTGGGGTCATGAGATGAACAGTGACACTTCCGATGACATTTAAATCCAAATTCAGCACCGCAACTTGTGGTGGGAGAAGATGTGGGTATATAAAAATGGGCGAAAATTGTCGATATCAGTGTCGAATCCATACTTTTCTGGGTGGCTGAGATGAACAGTGACACTTCCGATGCCGTTTAAATACAAATTCAGCCCCCATTATTACTCCTAAAAGGAGAGGATGACATGTAATAGTAAGTGAAAATGACTGATACTAGTGTCAAACTCATAGTTTTGGGGTCCCTAAGTTCACTGGTGACAGTTTTGATGCTCCTTATACAGAAATGAAACTATTCTCCCCGTGTGAAGAACGGGTATTCTGCTAGTCTTTAAGAATAACGAACGGAAGTTTCACATGTTAAATTCTTTAATATATTTGTCGCTGCTCAAATTTACGCACTTATACGGTGTATGTGTGTATATGTAAAGAAAATCCTTTCTCTTTTTGAGTTCTTCGAAAAGTATACAAATAATAAAGAGGTATTTTTTATCAGAAAACTAAAAAGTAAAATTAAAAGATGTTGCTTTTTTGCTTTTAATATATAAAAATCATGCTCCCCTAGAAAAATATGCAGGCTACACCCCTAAATGACTATGTAGTAATTTCTGCAAAAATGGCACAGGGCCTAAAATTTAGGTCTAGTGCCTATATTTTTAGGACTTGTGCCGTTTAAGACTTATGAATGTCACCCACTGTATTGCATAATAAATGTTCTTTGCTCAATTTTAAATTTACTGCGTTCTTTATGTATACAGTTGGTATTTAATGTTCACTCGTGAAATGTCTAGTGAGCTTTTGTCCTAATTAAGTAAACTTCGATGGATTTTTATCCTACTCTTAATAAAATACGCTCCGCACAGTATATATTGCAATTCTGAATGTTTGCTTGGTTTCAGAAGTCTGGTAAAATATGCTTTTTAAACATTTTTTATTATTTATTTATGTTTGTTTTAGGAATTTGTCTTGGGATTCTCCTCCATTCGAAAGAAACAAATTTCTTAACTAACTATGTAATTAATTTTTAGAATGAAATAGGTTGTATTATGTAATTCGTGTATAAGTGCAGAACAGATAGTGATAATAATAATCTTAGTAGTACAAATATAGCTGTTACTGTTGGAATTAGATACGTTCGTAACATTATTGCCAACTAGTTGCTGCATCGTCCCAATTTCGTGTGGTGGTGGCGAATTTCAGAACTAAAGCAAGTGAACGAAAAACGCACAAGTCCTAAATGGCAGAAGTCCTAAAAGGCAGAAGTCCTAAAAATCATATCGCGGCAGAAGTCCTAAACGGCAGAAGTCCTAAAAATCATACCGAGGCAGAAGTCCTAAAGTGCAAAGTCCTAAAGTGCAGAAGTCCTAAAATTTAGGTCTAGTGCCCATATTTTTAGGACTTCTGCACTTTAGGACTTCTGGATGTCACCCCCTACATCTTTATTACAGTACACTTGTACGATAACGGTTCTTATAAATACAAGGAAGATTCACTGATATAAATTCTAAACATTAGTTCTTCGCCACATACATACCTATTGCTACATAAACGATAGCAATATTAGGGCAGGTTAACTTAGAGTACGCTACATTTTGCAAAATTTACAGGTACTCTGCGGCACTTAATTTAGGTATGTTCTAACGGAGTAATATTTCTGTACAGTATACAAGAACTATATTTTATTTTATGAGTGTAGCGTTACAAGTGTGAAATCATCGTAAGTTATATAGGAACTCGGATTACAAAAAAAAAAAAAAAAAAAAAACTTTTAAATGCAACATACAAGCACTAACATGCCCTACTCTACAATCCTTAACGATAAAGCTGTCCGACAGGAAGAAAAGTTGTTTTCATTACTCTCCCTTAAGCAAATGTCCATGGGGTATCACACACCTACACCGTACTGACGCATTCCCGCGCGCACGTTACAGCTTCGCCCTGCCCTGACTCTGTTCGATAGCATTCGTGTTTTCTAGTAGCCACCTACCATCTTTTTCTTACATTTTACTTTTTATGGCACATGTCCGGAAGACGCATTTATATGCAAATCGTGAAAGAATTCTAATTTTTAACAAATATTTCTAGTGGTTCTCTTTAATTTTATCTATGCTAAGATGGATTATAATTGTTTAACGATTCTTTCAAGTAGTGTACTTAACTTGCACGAATACAATATAATAATAAATAATATAATTAAAGCTTTACATTTATAAAATAAGATCACCTGAATTCCAAAACTAATTTCAACACTTCATCGTCCGCGGCCATACTTCTTCTTTTTCTATGTCGTCACAGTCTGTGGCCCACAGAATATAATGTTTTTAATTTCTATCATTATTGTGATTTATGCAAGTAGAACGAATGATCATAAATTAAATTTGCATTTCTCACTATGACGGTACGGAGTATTATTTTACATTTGAAAAAAGAAGGAAATTTCGTGGTTAAAAGCATAATTCAAAACCCATTATGGCGGTTAAAAAGGTTAAGCATATTGGTCAATGTTTTATTGGTTATGGAATCACAAATTTAATCAAAAAACATGAGCGTCTGTGATTTATTCTGTGCTTAGCTTCAATGCAAGCTTTGTAATTCGTGTGTAGTTCATACACATTGGAAGATTTTTATTTCAGTTGCTGCTTGAAAATGTCGAATTTGCAGTCTACGTTAGATTTAAGGGTTAGGAAGTTACTCAAGAAGAAAAAAGGTACGTAAAAAGTTGTTTTCAGAATATTCCAAAGTACATATCGGGCACGTAAATTTACTTTTTTGGGAAATAATCTGTGCTTATGTTAGGTGAATTAAGCTATGTAGTAATTGAGAAAAAGTGTGTAATTAAAAATAAGCATCTGGTCAACTCAGATATACATGGCATCAGGTAAAGGTGAACTGTTTCATGCTAAAGAAGCATTCAAGAATATTATGAAGAACCTTAGTGATGATGTGTCAGAGGAATTCCTGCTTTGGATTGAAGAAAAGTGGTTGGATTCAAGCAAGTTAGATCGTATTTTTAAAGGGGATTCTCTGCTCTGTGAAATTGCTGAAAAACTCAGGGAACAGTTACCGTTCGAGGCAGTATTACCTTCTGAAAACATTGTACCACCATCTGTAGGAGAGAATGCGGATTGTGCTACGGAGCATACAGTTCACGTTGATGCCTTCTTGTATGATGATGATATGGTCGACGAGCTTTGTGAGCAAGGCAGATTATCAAGAAATGTGTGTAACAATTGTGGTTCTACAAACACCAAACCCATAACATATATTTCGCATTCAGCATCGAAAGTAAGATTACGGTACATATTTAAGGCTCTTCTCCCTCCTCTTGAGGGCCAAATTATAGTTGACGTTGGATCTCGGTTAGGTGCTGTGTTATATGGAGCATATGTTTACAGCAAGGCCACGAAAATAATTGGTATTGAAATGAATAGTGATTTCTGTAATTTACAGAGACGTATTATAATGAATTACAACTTCCAAGACAGGATTCAAGTGATTGAAAGTAATGTTTTGAATTGCAAAGAGATTGTTAGTACTGGTGACGTAATTGTGTTGAATAATTCATTTGAATTTTTCCTACCCACTGAACAACAGGTTGAGATATGGGAATTCCTGAAACAACATGTTAAACACGGAGCATTCCTTGTAACAGTGCCGTCTTTGTTAAGTGTTGTTCAAAGTCTGAAACTGAGCGTGAACTTATCTGAGTGGGTTGAAGAAGTGCCCTTGTACAATACTCATGCACTAGGTATTTCAGACTGGCAGACGGAAATGGATGAAGTAAAGTTGTATCGAGTGTTATAATTTCGAAAATATGAAATTCCTGAAATAAATAACATAAATTTGTATCAGGTTCGAACATCCACTTGTTTGTTTCATATTGTAATTTCCAAATTTCCTTTTTTTTTATTTTATTTTATTTTATTTTATTTTTTTTTTTCATATTTAACGTAACACGTTTGAGGCATATGACAAATTTATAAAGTTTACATTAACATATGAGATTGATGTTCTGGTACAAAAAGTAGCATTGCCGTGCTATGTTTACAGTGCGAAAAACACACATCAACCCTTGTTAACTGGTCAGTCTGGCCAATGTTTAGTTGGTGGGGCTTCTGATTTGTTTGAATCGAAAAAATGTTACAATTTCGCTGATTTCTGTTAATATAAGTTTAAATATTTTCTATTAAGGTATTTATTCCGAAGTTAAACGGCCGCCTAGTTTTTGGCTAAAAGCGTAATATTTGGTTTCTTTCTGTACCGAAGTTTAATATTTAATTCACACAGTATTGCCGAACGAGCGTCAGCGGGTGAAGGCGGGTTGGAGCCCCGCAGGGCACGTTGTTTTCTGTCTTTATTACAGCTAAGTGATAAGGGAGATCTGTGTTTTAGAACCTTGCCACCATGCTGGGTATGTTACTTATCATTACATTGAACATTGTAACTTTCTCGCGTTTCTTTACAGTTATTTGCTTACCACATTTTGTACGATTTATTTTTAGATTTATTAAGCCATGACTTTTACTTATTTGGTCTAGGAATTAATTCGTGCGGTTGGTACGCACACATTGAAGCTGTAGTACAAACACAAAATACATAAATACCTTAAGAAAAATATTGTCCATCGCTAGCCACCACTTTCGCCCATCTGTCAGGCAATGTACGGATTCCATGGCGAAAGAAGTCCTCATCCTTGGAAGCGATCCAGTCAGAGACCCATGTTTCGATATCTTCTGAAGAAGTAAACCGCTGTCCAATCAAATCGTTGTTCATGCAATCGAACAAGTAGTAGACCGAAGGAGCAACGTCTGGTGAATACGGCGGGTGGGGTAAAACTTCCCATCCGACATTTTCTAAATAGGTTTTGACCGGTTTTGCGACATGTGGGCGAGCGTTATCATGTTGAATAATAAGTTTATCATGTCTGTTCTCCCATTCTGGTCGTGTTCTGGCCAGAGCTTGCTTCAAACGCATTAATTGTCGTCGATAACGTTCTCCATTCATAGTTTCACCCGGTTGCAGCAGCTCATAGTACACCACATCTTTCATATCCCACCATATGCACAGCATAACCTTTGCACAGTGAATATCTCGTTTTGGTTGTGATGGACCTGGTTCACCTGGTTTCACCCAGGCCTTTTTTCGTTTAGGGTTCTCGTAATGGATCCACTTCTCATCACCCGTAATAATTCGATGCAGAAACCCCTTTCTGCTCTGTCGTTGAAGCAGCAATTCGCAAATGGTTTTTCGTCTTTCAACGTCTCTGTCTTTCAATTCATGTGGAACCCAATGTGACATCTTTTGAATCATTCCCTTGGCTTTCAAGCGTTTGGAGACTGTTGTTTGATCAACGCCTAATGCTGCTGCAAGTTGTTCCTGCGTTTGACACGAATCCTGCTCGAGCAATGCTGTCAATTCTTCGTCTTGAAATTTTTTTGGCTGTCCAGCTCGCTCTTGATCTGCCAAGCCGAAATCACCACTTCTAAACCGTGCAAACCACTTCTGACACGTTCGCTCAGCTAGAGCAAGGTCACCATACACTTCCACCAAAATACGATGACTTTCAGTCGCACTTTTCTGCATGTTAAAGTAATGCAGCAGGACACCCCGCAAAAACACTTTATCAGGCACAAATTGCGCCATGTTCACTTAACTACAAACTGGTGTTGTTGACGCTTTAATCCACTGCCCTATACTACGAACGATACGCGATGACAGGGGTTTGCAACACATGTGTGGATACACGGAACTGTGGGACGCTCCGTTCGTTGCGCCATCTCTTGTCCACCCGCACGAATTAATTCCTAGACCAAATACTTTTAATAGATTTTCCTGATTATCTTACTGTTTCACAAACTGCCATAATGTTACCTCATTTCCAGGGTTGTGTGTCTGTATACCTGCAGTCATGTTTACAAAACAAATGCTCATTACATTCTCACAATCCTACCATTTAATCTTGCTCCAAGTAGTTCTCTCCGCTTGCCAAATAGTTCCATGTTTAGAAGTGCTTATATAAGAAAATAGACACAATTTTCGCACACCTTATACATTATCAAGCACAGCAACAAGCAAATTATTAATTCTTGCCGGTCAATTTTTAAAATTTTGCTAGAAATGCACGACGAACTTTGGAACTTAACCCTCAATTAACATTTGTCTTCATCTATACATTTGCCTGGCTTCATCTTAAACCAAAGTCTTTGCATCTTGTGAGCGTCATGTCAGATTGAAACTGGAGGGCTAGAGTGAGGTGCATCCATAGATTGGCGCATTGGCGACGATGGGTACACTTAAAAAAATTTCTATGTTTCATATTTTTAAGTATGATTGCGGTTCGTTCTCGTAATTGAAAGTAGTGTCATTTTCGTGTATGCCCAAGAATACCTATACCTGATTCTAATGTAAACTTCACTCTAATAGATTTATTAAAATTGTTGTAGTGTACTTTCTATCACACAAAGATCTAAAACAGGGCGTAGAAATTCCAGTTGTCATTGGCGACCAAACTCTCTGATCTGACTATTGGACTGGACCTGAATTGTGATTCCCTGATCCAAAAAGTGCAGAACAGCGGTACGAAAGTTTATTCGTATTACTTTCGAATTACATCTATAATTCTTGAAATCGTAGCATAGTACTATTACCGATACGTGAACAATTTTTGTTCCTGTTGTCGTCAGAGTAAGAGGAATGGTACGGAGAGTAGTTTTGGTCTTCGAGAAGAAATCGAAGCAGACATTCGTAAATGAAGATGAGATTTCGATGACACTTGTAATTTGAGACGGTATCGAGACATGGATTCAATATATTTTATTCTCTTTTCAATCATTTAAGTTACTCACAAAGCATATTGACAACGTATATCGAAACCTAATTTTGTAAAGCAAACGAACAAAGTTTCATCCCCCGAACATTATTTTTCTACGTAGTTCAGCAATTCTCCAGGGAAAGATATGTCTGAAAATTCATACTGTTCTAGTACAGTTGCTCATGTAGGTAATAGTACGGCCAGTCCAGAATAAAGTAATCCTGTTATACTAAAAATTCAACATAATATTTAAGTAGCAGAATACAAAAAATTTATGTCTCTAGTTTGTATGACAATAGTGGAAGGTCAGTGTTACCAAAGAAAAATAAGGTTGATATGAAAACGCTGGGTGGGATAGATATTTATTTGTTTCCTTACGAAACCGTATAGTGGCAAGCAGTTTTGTTAATGGTTGCTTCACCTTGAAGTTTTAGAAAATTGAGGCGAGCTATTGTGAAATTTACGCCCTTTAAAATGATCTGTCTGTCCGTGTCGCACCCGGAACCAAACTTTACTAAAAGTTTTGTTTAGTCGAAAACAAATAATTTAAGAGCAAATTACATGAGAATGAGTTTTAAGACGTTTCAAACCTACATCAGTGTCTTCTCTCTCTCTCTCTCTCTCTCTCTCTCTCTCTCTCTCTCTCTCTCTCTGACGATACTGTTAATTGTAAAATAAGGGTTCCGGGTGTGACATCTTGGTTCTATGCGCTTTCTTTCTTTTAATTCATAAGATTGGAAAATAATTTGAAGTCTGAACGACATAAACATTCGAAATAAACCCAACCGTGATTTTTGAGGGTATTCATTATAAGTGTTTCATATGGATTAGCTAGGGATGGATGAAGATTTCAGGTCTCGTTCGGAATTAAATTATTGATAAGTTTCAGAGCAATATGAATGTAATATAGGTTAGATGCTGGGTTCAATTCTGTACGGCAGGCTTACTGAAAGTAGCTTTTCTTAAAACTTGTACATCACAGCAACTTGGTTCTTCTTCGAAGCTTCCCACGGCAAAGGATCAGTTGACGGGACTGTTAAAAGATCAGTTTGGAATGCTGTTCGTTCAGAAAAGTGCAATGTTGGTCACGCAAATTCTAATGAGAGATGTTTGCTGCATTCTGGTTGCGAAAGAAGAAATTCAAGCCTGCAAGGCAATACTCAACGAACGCTGGAAGAATCTGCACCTAATCGAAAGTTTGAAGACGCTTCACGTGTTGACAAAACCTCCCTTACTGTAGGAAGAACTATTAGTTCCCCACCCAAAACCCTTGTTGTTTCCTCTCGTTCTTCCATCAGAGATGTTTCGACTTTGGACCTCGCAGATGTCTACTCAGATTCTAACTACGAGTCAGGCGATTAACTTGAATCTTGTTCCATTCCTTCAGGTGGAACATTTAGACGTACTACTTCGGTAGTTCGAAAATAAAAGCTTTGAATATTGAGATTTGAAACCTAAAAAATCTTCATTTTTGAATTAAAAATTTTTGATGAAGTTACTGATGTTCACCTTCAGTTTTTTGTTTGGATAGAGGTAGTTTCAGATCTGAGAACCATATATATGTTTTTGGTAGTTTCAGATCTGTGTGCTTTTTGTCTGTTCGTAAACAGTGCAATTTTTCTAAAATCAGATATTTTCAACCCAAGATATCTCAGAAGGGACACATATAAGAAATCCCACATTTGCACAAAATAGACGATAGTTGTGTAGTAACAGTGATTACAATTCCATCACTGAAACTTTTATTAGTTTCTGAGTTATTATATTTTTCATCACTGACACGTAATGTCATTAAGCACTATGATGCGTAGATTTAAACTTGTAGAAAAAGTCAAAATAACACAGTAGTAATGTTCATTAACAAAATTACGATTAATTTATGAATCAACTTTTATTTTATTTATTATTATTATTATTATTATTATTATTATTATTATTATTATTATTATTTAATTTTCCTACTACTGCTACGACATCAGTGATGTAAACAGTTGACTAATTTCTGTACAAAGGTTTTCACTAATACTGAAGCTATGACCTGTAGCAGTTTTGGATTCTGTTTGTGTTAGTTTCCATGTGACCTTACTGATTGGCACCTAAACTTTGTTATTCTTAAGAGATCGGAAAAGAGATTCTTGAGCCATGAGGATGGAAAAAGTGAAGAAAAAGATCGTTATTTTCCTGACTGATATCTTCAGTTCTTCCAATCCACCATTTCTCGTCATAACCGCAGGCTACTGTATCATTTATTCTCTCCCATGACAACATATTATGTCCTGGAAGTACTGAAGTACTGCAGTCAGTAAATTTTCCTGATCGTAAGTACTCATAACGTCTGATTTGGGTTTTAGTTAGAGGTACAAATCTATGATATGACCTGGTATTGACAGTTCGTTTACAAATAGCAAACCTCTTCTCCAATGTCTTGTTTGATTGCATTTCTTCTGATGAAACATAGATAAACTGTATGCCTGACATATTATCCACATAAAACCTGTACATGTGTTAAAATTTGATTGTCATATGGCCCCAGAGCAGAACAACAGGTGACGGTGCGACAATGTCGCAGAAAGAAAATGCGGGCTGCACAAAGATTGGCTTACCGCTAGACGAAAATTTCTGCCTCAGCAAGATTGTCTACACTGTAAATAAAAGTTGCAGAAAGATTTTCTTCTCCATAAATAGAACACGATTCACAACACTTCAACGTTTCATAGTTATGATAATGTACCGATAAAACTTGGAAAGCACGAAAGGAGAGAGTGAGCGATGAATACAGTCGCAAGTGCTACAGTGCATGCAGTCGAGTCGAGACCCAAGCGGACAGCTGTCCGGTGCCGGGATACTTGCTGAGCCATTGCGCGTTGCTTGGTAGCGCTGCCGTCGCGGTTAAACGTAATTGTGATACTTAGAAAATGGTTACCTCAGGACGGTTTGTGAAAGCTGGGGGTTTCTAGCAATATGATTAACCTCCCTATAGCCAGTGATTTTTCGTTTGAGAAGATTGACACAACTGACATGTTGGCTTAATCCAAATAAATGGACCACCAGCTCGTTACAAGGGAACAGGAAATTTTTGAAAATGGCTTTATGTCAGAAACATGGTGGTCAATATCAGCTATTTCGAGCCTAGTTCAGGAGACAAATTAATGTCCAAAGAGGTGCCATTCAAAGTTAAAGAAGGATTCAAGGAGACTTAAATTCATCTCGATGGTTTAAGATAAAAAAAAAAAAAAAAAAAAAAAAAAAAAGTTTAGAAAAATAGAATTGTAAACACTTTCTTGTTTTTACGCACTTGAGAATTTTACATTATAATTTTATTACGCCATTACTAAAATGCTTGCAGGAAGTTTTTTGAATTTTTCGTAAGTCGTCGCAGAAAGTTGAAAAGTGTTCTGCTTTGGGATCATATGGTTGCAAGCTTTCCTTGGTCACTGCTTTCTTTGTCATATCACGAATCCCGTCATACGCATTTTTGCCATGTGAGGATGCAAAGAAATTCCACTTGACCTCAAAATCAGACTTTTTTCATATTGGCTACTGGTACCATCACTAATATGTATGGTCCAGTATCGCATCAAGCGATTTCATTCTGTCATCAATTGATTCAAGATTAAAATATGTCCTTCAGTAGTCTGATGTTTTTAGTACTCTAATATAGCCTATATTTTACCTCCAGTGCTACTTTCTTAACTACTTTTACGAAGTACTTTTGAAAATATGTGTATTGTAGGCCAAGTTGTCGCTTATTATACGTAAGCTCTTGCAGTAAATCTTGTCATCTTTCCTGTAGTAAAACAAATATTTCTTGTGGACTGGACCAATGGAAATTCTTAATTTCATCTTGTATGATTAAAGTGAAGTTCTGTGCGAAATCACATAAGGTTAAACAAACATTTGCTAACTTTCCTTTAGGTCTTTCAAGTATTTCATCTGAGCTTTTGCAATGAAGTGATGATTTTCCAAAATTATCAGTTTCTCAACTAATTCCGCAACGAATTCATCAAGGGGCATAACTTTCGTGATCAGTTCTGCTCGATCAGTACCTACCCACTGCTTGAAAGTAACATCATCTGGAAGATAATCGCTGTCCCTGTTTAACAGTTCCAAAAGAAATTCCTTTTCTGGCTAGAACTCTCATTTATCAAGCATACAGAGTTGCATAGGAAAAGTTGTCAAGTGTCTCCACAGTTGGCATCAAATAATTTCCTTCTATCATAAAGTGGTTCAAGTTTAAAATATGTTCTCCAGTACTCTGATGTTTACAGTAGTAATCTAATCCTTACTTAAAATAAACCATTCTAATAAAACATTTTGTACCATTTCAGTTCTATTGACGAGTGTCTGTGTTAAACTGTTCTAAATAATTGATGCGTATTCTAATTTGTATCTCATCAACAGTTTATATGCAGTATACATGGATCTGGTTGACAAAAAGCAGGCCACTGATTAAACAGATAACCAATCGTTGTCTTCGCTTCGTTACACATATTCTGTACGTGTTCATTGAAACGTAAGGAACTGTCAAACATCATTCCAAGATCTGTTATAGTATCAACTTTTCTAGTATTTTGTGTATGTCATACTCTTGGTTTTTTAAACAATTCATATTCATTCCACTATCTTCACACCACATAATAATTCTATTTAGGTCTTCTTGTAACTTATTATTATCCTGAATATTATTTACTGTTCTCAAAAGCTTGATGTCATCATAAAGTAAATATTAGAATGGTGTAAAACTTGGTAAATCATTAATGAAAATGTAAAAAAGTAATGGTCCCAGTGGAGAACCTTGAGGAATTCCGTTGCTAATAGTGGATGAGTCTGAGAAATAGGTTCTAGTTTTCATTTTATATGTTCTACCAGTCAAATAACTTTCAAAAATTTTAGGTACGAAGGAAATAGTCTCATAGTTGATAGTCTCTTTAAAAGTAGTCTATGATCTACAGAGTCAAAAGCTTTGCTCATGTCAATGTGTATAACATTTATCTACAACCTTTGTTTCCATGCGTAGTAGATGTAATCTGTTATTTCATAATTACCTTTAACCTGGCAACAATCACAGTTACCAGTGGATTTACCTTTATAAAAAACATGCTGTGATTTGTGCAATAATAATAATAAATCGTAATGTTTTGGGTCTGTATTGTGTTTTAATTTTTTTACACGTGGAAACAAATAAATAACTTTTACACGTGGTTAATAAATAACTTTTTTCTTCAATATATTAATATTTTTAGAGTTTGAGTTGGATATTCTGTCTATGTATACTTGTAAAATGTTTTGTTTATATACCATTACCTAGCAACCAGAGTTTGTGTGATGTACGAAAAGAAAGATGGCTGTAGATCTGAACTGAACTGTAGATGTGAACTGGAGCAGTATATCTTCTTTACATATCCCCAGGTAACCCTTAAGACTTAATGTGGTTGCTATCTCTTCAGTGAACCTTTTCAAACTCAAGTTTTCACGTATATACGGTAATAACATAAGAACACTTGAGTGTGTGTATATGAATTTCTTATTTAACAAAGATCGTAACTGAAAATTTTATGAACTCTTGGTTGGAAAAAGTGGAATTGTTGGTTTATAATTTTACTTCAAAATTCCAGTTAAGTTAATTATTTTCTCTTTGTACAGTTCTGCCCACTGGTCACAAAAAGTGGGCCTACCTTCCAGAGACTAAGTCCGAAAAATAACCCTGAATCTTCACGATTTCCCTTTAGGTCTAGCTCTTTTTCCTTGCATTTTTGCCAGTCAGGAGAGGATATTACAGTATGCATAATAATTTCGTTGTAGATAAACAAAATAGTTACAATACAGAAAATCACAGTAATTTTAAGTCGCAAATGTAATATTTATATTTTTAATCTAGAATGGTTAAATAGGCAATGTAGGGAAAATATCGTAACAACAGACAAACTACAATGATTAACCATCTGCTTCACGCGATTTGCTAAGTGTTCACTGCCAATTCGAGTGTCCCCAAATCATATTTTTGTCCAGTTACCTTCCTTTGAGCCAAAACTAAGGAGTAAATTCATGAAAAATCCCCTGAATTCAGCAGGGTAAAAGCAAAAATATTTGAAACGAGTCTGCTGTTTTCTGGTATAACACTGATTCATCTGACTCGTTTTTTGCATAGGAAGTTGAGAGGGAACTATATTTCAGAAAACAAAGTAAAATCACATTTTCTTTCAATGTCAGTATTATAACCTAGCAAAAAATAAACCAAAACTTTAATGAACTTTGCTGCTTCTTTCTTTTTTTTTAAACTGAACTCTTAAAACGATATTCTTGTTAGGAAAACAGATTATTTTCTGTAAACTCCTTCAGCAAGTAACTCTGTAATTAGTATCCAAAATAAACATACAAACACGATGAGAAAAATCTTCAAAATTATGAATCTTGACGAAATATATAATGATTTCTTTGTTACTTCTATCTCTAGTACGTGAGGTCCCTGGACTTCGTGGTGGACAAACACCATGAGCGTGGGTGTTCTCTGAGTTTCTCGTTTCCTCCCACTTTCTTCATTCTACCTTATCTTCCGTCTCTTTTAGCCTCAGTTGCATGAACGTGGGACCTTAAACTAAACAAAAAATATTCTGTTTTTAAATTGGACTCAGAAAACTATTTTAAGCTAAATTTCATGGTAATTCTGCCTTTTGTCAGGAAGAGAAATTGGAATTTTCAAAATGTATGAATAATGCTGATGTTTCATTATGTTAAAATAACGCATACGCATTTTAAATTAATAGTGTCAAACGACTGAAAGAAAGTAGGATTCTTATAATAGCATTCCTTATTAGAAGTTCAGTAGCTTATATTTTTGTAGGTCACTTCGCGTTTAATGACGTGCATAATGATCCCACTTTTGCCGATGAAAACAGAAAAGAAATTTTGCACATTTGCTGCTTGTTCCTTTTCTGAGGTAGACCAATATTAAACTAAAATCTACAGTTGCATTAATGTTTAACTTGACAGCTACCTTTATTTATTTGATTGCCTCAGACTGATATCTCTACATCCTATTGTAATGTCTTCTGCATATGACGTTGCTGCACGTGCTCAACAACAACAAAGCAGACGACGTATATCAAGAAACAACATGTGATCCGAAATAGACGAACGTCATTACCATCCCGAGGTTTTACGAGCACTCCTGAGGAGGGTATGTAAGACGCCGCAGCACCTTAGAAGACATCAGTCTGCTCTGAGACTGGTCACCATACCCATCTTCTCTTAGCTGCGACTGGACCCTGGGAGATACATATTTTTTTCTGTTGGCTGTGATTCTGCCCTGAGAATCTTTTATCACTCTCTCGTTGCTGCGCCTGAGTCCTGGGACATCCCTAATAACCAAGTACCAAATCAAGTTACTATTGGTTTTCGGACGATCATTAGAACTGTAACTACATTGTATCATAGTAAGAGTTCTATAATAAAATCGGTTGTGGAAGAAAGTTCAAATTCTGTGTACATTATTGCCGTACTAAATCTGCATCAACAGTATTTTTACAATATTTTCTTTATATTGCACAACTTAATCCAGTACATAATCCTATATGAATCCAAAATATAATTTGCAACCTTGGGATCATCCGAATTTAACATTCTAATATTCTTTCATAAATTCTCTAAAATTCTTTTTCTGCCATGAAATTATATTAGACACAATAGTAGTGTTAAAAGTAACTATCATAACACGGATTTGCGCATATATAAAGTAAACTTTTAAAAATAGTTTTAACAAACGTGAAGTACACACTTCACTTCGGTCTTTCTGCATGAACTAGCAAGAAGAGTAAAACGCTCAGTAAAAGTGATAAAATAGTCGATTGGTAAGCTGCACTGAAAATACAAAAATCATAAAATCCAAGATCGGTGGTTCAAACTCTTCCAGCGACCGAGAAAATGCATGGTAAAGGAATGGTATTAACGGTTGATGGTATGTCAGAAAAAGAAACATTTCATAATGACGTAATCTACATCAAGAAACATCTGCTTCATGCTAAAAGAATCGTCTACTGCAGGAACCAATAAATTTAACTGCTTTCAAAGTTTCATTGCTCTACGTTGTAACAAACGAAATGATAACAAGCTGCTGTAGAGTTGTTAACGAATGAAGAAAATATGCTAAATTACAATGTGTCTGTAAAAGATGGAAAAACTTTTTTTCTTTTCTATGGCTACTTTCTGTTGTTAAACTTTTTAGCTATATTTGCTTGAGGAAGTTATTTTTTAATATTTTATTTATCTGAAAATGTATAAGGGTGTATCCAAAAGTTCCAGAACTGAATCTGTAAAATAAAAGTTTCTTACCTTTGAAGTTAAATTTCTCCGTCACCTTCAAAGTACTCCCCTTTGGCATTAATACAGCAGTCGCAGCGTTTCTGCCGTGCTTGGAAGCATTTTTGGAAGTCCTTTTTTGGAATAGTGTCAAGTATCCGCTGCGATTCTTCTTGAATTTCTGGAATGGTGTCGAATCTTTGCCCCTTCATCCAAAGCTTTAGCTTGAGGAAAAGAAAAAAGTCACAGGGAGCCAAGTCAGGTGAGTATGGAGGATGGGGAACCACTGACATATTGTTCTTCGTGGTGGAGGTTACCGTTATGCCATTTATGTGGCCTTTTGCCATTTTCACGCAATCTTCTTTGGACGTCACAGTAGAAGTATGCATTGACCGTGCTTCCATGTCGGACAAATTCCCAGTGTATAGTCCCCCTCTTGGCCAAAGAAACAAATGAGCATGGTCTTCAATTTGCTTCTTTCCATGCGTGCTTTTTTTGAGTCTTGGAGACCCAGGACTCTTCCATTGAGAAACTGCAGTTTAGTTTCTGGGTCGTAAGCATAAACGGTGACCTCATCGCCTTAATAACGTTTTACCCAATGCCAAACAGAATTTGATACACACCCTTTGTTCTTCAACTTCCTCCATACCGCCCAGATAAGAAAAATCGCAGACGGCTAATACAACACACACACGAAAATACGTGCAACATTCAAACGCTTCCAATTTAAACCACGCTACTTGGCACACTGGCTCACAAGACAGCACCGCAACACATCCTAGCGGCAAACTCGTGAACTGCAAGCGATTTGCATGTTATGAGCACTGTCCTGGAACTTTTGGATACACCCTTGTATTATATGAAACTTACAAGTAGAAAATGTATTTAAATAAAATCACATTGTTTTGTAAAAAAAATAATATTGGAAAAAATAAGCATTTAAATAATTGAAATATATTGTAGTTCAACATTTTCAATTATTCCATCCATATATATATATAGATGTGCATTATGTATATAGTCTTATAAACGAAAGGATAAATAATAAAACATTTGTGTCCCTAAAGCTTTATGAGGAAACTAGCTAAAATGCAAGAATAGGTTTTTGGAAAATATGTGAACACCTTTCTTCATGCAATGTGCATGTGGAGAATTTTGCATCATGGACTTCTCTCCCGCCAACCTGCACCGGATTCAACCCTCAGTCGCGGTTCAGAACCCACGTTAATAGTAGGTCCTACCCTTCATAGCCTCAGTGTTTCATAAGTATGAAAAAATCGTGTCATATCAGGCGAATGTCGGGATTGTACATTTAATTCTTTTAATGTGTGGCTTTTTAAAAGAAATTGTAAACTTTCAGTTGTGTAGCTACTGGTTTAGTGCTATTCAGCTATGAGAAGCTTGTTTCCAAAACCTGCTATTTCCATTCATTGTGATCTTACAGGAAACCGTAAATTCTTTTCTGAGAACACAGAGTGCCTGTAATATACTTTGATTTCTTTAATCTACGTAACATTATTTGTTAGTAATGCTATTTTGAACTATATATCTACTCATTTATATATTTATTTTTATGTTCAAAATTTCGGCATAGCATATTTTCGAAATAAAATTGGCTCTTAGCATTCTTCTTGGAAATAAATATAATAATTTTTAGAATTTTTGGGAAATTATTATATTTAAAAGCCCTACTATTTTGAAAGGAAGATAAGACTATCGTAATACATTAATGTGTTGTTAATAACAGTAAACTATAGTTAATACAGAAATAGAATATTTTTCATATTAGGGTATAATCCTTTTTATGTAGCAAATTCGAAATGATTTTTCATTTCAAAACGTAAATTTTAAGCCTCTATTGGGTTATACTGTATTTTTTTTTAAAAAAAGTTACACTGTGATATAGGACAAAGTTCAAAAAAGATCTTCACGTACAATATTGGTGGTTTCCTTATCTGCTGACTCAGTTACTGCCTCAAAACACTGTTTGTAGGATTCTATTCCTTGTCACTCCAACCCGATAGCTGCCAACAGTTATTTGACATCATTGGCTTTTTCTGTTGGAACGTGACTGATTTCCTTGTGTTCTCTCAGTCGTAGAGGAGCATTAGTAAACTGGGTGTTCCTCCTCAAGATCGTGTAGTAGGTAGGACTTACCGAGTGTACTGATTTGAAGATGATTTCACCTGGGCAATCTAATTCCACTCCAATCACCTTTGCTTCTGTGATTTTAAACCTCTTTTCAGATTTGAGAAATTTGTTCAATGATGAGTTCCAATTTTGTACCATCACGCTTCGCCCAATAATGTGCAATGTATCAATAGAATGCACAATAACATCATAGCCTGTGGGCAGGATCATAGTGTTCTTTTTCGGATTTTTTTTTTCTAAGATTCCAAATGCCGGCATATAGGTGTGTCCCCTAACTGGGAAGAACCACTCATACTCAATGCTCTTTTTAGGCAAAATTTATGCAACACGAAACCGATTTTCAAATTGGGTGCCTAGCTTGAATACGCTAAGTATGTATGACAACACAACAGACAAACTCATATCGATCTTTGACGGATCTCACAATGTCAACAGCAGAAACAAATGAACGCATAATAAATAAATTGTGGAAAAGTTGTTGTTAGTCTGTGTTACCAATCTGTAAACAAAGATGTTTTAAGTAGGAATAAAATTAGTTAAAATTATTCACCACAAGTAAAACGCTATTCCTCTCAAATACGAATTTAGCATGTTTTGGAAATAGTCAATAGAGTTCTCGGAAAAAAAAAATATATATATATATATATATATATATATATATATTCCTTTTAGCCTGTTTTGAAAATAAACTGGTATTAGTAAGTTTTGGAAATAAACACGGATTTTACAAGCTATTTTCATTGGTAAAAATGTTTTGGGAGCAAAAATTTGTTGAAAAGTAAATCTAGAGCCAATGAAGAACAAATTGGCGTGCCTAACTCATTTTCGAAAAAAAAAAAAAAAAAAAAGTCATTTTGCAGTTTTTGTAAACAAGCTTCCCATGTGAGCAACACTGTTCGTGCATTTTCTGCAAAATAAAGCAAATTTTCAAGTGGTTCTTACTTGCTTGATAGCCTATACGTGGAAAAGAAAGTTGGGGATAACTCCAGCAATTCCCCCAGGGCCGCGGTGGCTCAGTGGTAGAGCGTTCACCTCTGGTGCTTGGGATTCCGGGTTCGATCCCAGCCCTCGCCAAGTGAACTTTGTGGTGGACAAACACCGTGTGCGTGGGTTTTCTCGGGGTTCTCCCGTTTCCTCCCACTTTCTTCATTCCACCATTTCATTCATTTCTCATAATCACCGTCTCCTTTAGCCTAACCGGCATAACCGTGGGACGTAAAACTCAAAGATTTCATTTTTTTCATTTTTTCCAGCAACTCCCCCCCCCCCCAAAAAAAAAAAGAAAACGGAAATTTTTCGCCCTGTACAACAGCCATAACTAAGACCACGAATATATACAGTACATTCAGTAAGTTCCGGGACTACATGGAAATAATACTTGATGATATCAAAAAAAAAAAAAACATTACCACGGTAGTTTTGTACATACATCCCTTCCCACACCACACACTCGTAGGACCGGTCGTTCAAGCTCTGAAACGCCCTAGGAAATTCGTCCACTAGAACACTATTCAGCACCGCTGTCGCATTCACTTGAATCGTTTCAGCATCCCCAAAACGCTCTCCCTTGAGAATAAATTTGAGTTTATTAAAGAGTATGAAGTCGCTGAGACCAGATCAGGTAAATATAAGGGATATTTAAGGACTATGACCTTTTTTTCGCCTAAAACGGGAAAGCGCCATCTTACACCAGTTTTCTTGTGCGCCAGTGTTTGGCCAAAGAAGAACCACATCTTTAAACACTTATATTCGCCTAACTTGGCCCCAGCAGACTTGGTACTCTTCCCTAAGATCAATTCTGCCCTTAAGGTAATGTGACGGCGATGCTGAACATTATTCCAGGGTACGAATTCCGTAGGACATCGATCTCGCGAGTGTGGCGTGGGAAGGAGTGTATGTAGAAAACTAACTTTTTTTTTTTTTTTGCATCGTTAAGTATATTATTTCAAGGCTGTCCCGGAACTTATTGTAGGCACTGTGTAATATATCTTGACAATGAGGTATAGGAAATGTCTGTATCAAAATTTATTGCGATATCTTCAATAGATAACAGGGGAAAATATTTTCTCTATCTTGTCTGACAGTACAAAATTCGTAAGACATATAACAATAAATACTTAAAACAGACTGTCATATCTAAGAGACTTGTTTAGCGCTATTCACACGAGCATTCAGAATAACCCACACAGTTATCTTTCGCTTACGTAGATAATACAAACCAATACCAGCTTCTCAGAAACACACTATCTGTCACTGGAAAGCATCGTTTGAAGCAGAACCAAGAACGAAACAAAAACTTTATGATACAGGGAGGAAAGGTGAAACTATAAGGTTCATTTTTCAATATTTGTACATGAATTGTACAGCTCAAATACTGCTAACAAAGTGAAAAACTTTTTTCCCTTTATGTTGGCAAGCAAAGGAACAAAATAGTGCCATTTCCTTACAAAATACGTGACTGTGTTTCAAAATTAAATTTTAAGTGACGTCATGCATTTCATTTTGTTGACTGATATCCCCAAGAAATGAGAGGAAATAAATCTTCACTTTCAAGGAAGCACATATTTTCAAGAACATTTTAATTGATTATATATGTGCGTGTATCGTTGTATGATACATACTCGTTAAAAAGGCTAAATATAGGCCCTTCTTCCGCTTTCTTGCCTATTATTACAGCTGTTTTAATTTCAGTGTAAATCAGCTCGCGAGCTATATGTAGAATTATACAGAATTAAAAAAAAAAAAAAAAAAGGTTAGTCAAAAGTGTGCCCAGTTTTTTCTTACTCTGTCTACTCCTATAAAACTAAGAACTGGTAACACTGATGCTGTTTCTGGCGTTAACTGTGAATCCTGACAATCGAGACACGCTGGTTTTCCACTTCAAGATATCTTATGCCTATCTAAAAATATTTTTAAAAGATACGAAATGTACCTAGGTAGTTCAATAATTCTTCTATTCCTGCATTAATCCTTGTAGATCCTTGTTTCTCGTAATTTCCCGATGAAGAGAACAGCAGATTCGCGAAATATAAGTGGTATTTCTCCATGAGTGACCGGTAAGAGAGCGAAGAAGCAAGTAAGATTGCTAGTGAGAGGGCCCTAACGATTTTACCTGTTGATTTATGAAAATGGATGAATTTACTGCTTTTATGCATGAGAAATCGATTTAACTAAGTTCCAATTTGGAAAAAATTATTTCGAGAAACCCAGCAATTGTCTTGAAATAGAATGAATGTATAATTTTCGCGAAGATAGAAGGGCGGGGACGGAGAAACGGTTTAGGTAAATTTAAAACTCTTGTCACAGATTTTCTGAAGATAATATGCGTTTTATATATTTTCCATTTATCTTTTATTACGGGTGAAGATCATTCACTTTCGCTAGTTAAGGTATTGTTTGTTTGTTTGTTGACACGTTTAGACCTACAATTTAAGATTAAATTCGAATTACCGTCGTGCAATGCTTTCCCCGGAAATCGAACCAGAGATCACGGTCATTAAATGTGCCCATACTAATAATCTAACAAAATGAGGGCACTTTATCGTAACTTGTCAACTGGTGTATTCAGGAAAATATTTAGCAGAGTTTGTACAGCTACGATAAAAACACGCAATTTTAGCTGAAATCATTACTATACTCTTAACAGATCGAAATCTTAATAACTATTTAAAATTAATGTACGAATTTTACTAAGTTTTTTTCATGTACGACAAGATTTTCCTGAACATACATGCCAGTTGACGAGTTACTCCTACACTCGGAACGTTGTATTAAGGGGAATCAGGTATGGATAGAGCTAACATGGATTCAGAGTTCCAATTTAACATAGTCCATAAATACTTTTATTATATATCTTCAAGTCTATGAAGTTCTTTGGAAAAAATGACACAGTTTGCAATATAAATGCGGCTGTATCAATGGAAGGTTCTTGTTCATATTAAGATTGTAACGTAATATATTAATAATTGTAAACCCCAGAAAGGAAATCGGTTATTAATATAGGTTACAACTTTAGTATACCCAAAAGCTTCATCGGTATAGATGCATCTGTTGTTTATATTGAACTATTGTGCTTTTTTAAAAAACTTCATAGACTCGCAGATACGAGGGGAAGTCAAAAATTATCAACTATTTCGCCAAAAGTCTCTTTATATTGTACCTACGGTCTTCTGCCTTGATATAAGGTTATACTGTTGTGGTAATGCAAATTTATTATTATTATTATTATTATTATTATTATTATTATTATTATTATTATTATTATTATTGCAAAGAGAAAATGGTCGCTCTTCTTTCAGTGTCATTGGGAAAATCACTGTACCTTGTACTTTTAACTCTGAGCTCCCTTCGCAAGTAGTCTTCCAGTATAGGCCATTTAAATTCCAAACATGTTTAACATTATCTTTCCCGCGGAAATTTGATTCTTGAATTTCTTTTTTATTACTGTTATGGGTATTCCCACTCCATACTTTTTCTCTTACTGGCTCATGAGAGATCAACGGTTCATCTTCTGTGACGATTCTACTCTTGATTGTTGTAGCGGTCAAGTATGTGGTGGGAGTTGACGAACATCCTGCTCGTTCTTTGTGTGTCACGCTTGTTCGGCCACTTCCAAACTTTTATAATCAGTTGTACACACTTCTACGATGTAGAACAGTGTCCTCAAATTGAGTTGAATGTATCCAAATGAATTTCAATCTTTGACAAGCCTTTTTAGGCTAGAGAAATCGGGTCTTCTGTTCTTCCTTGACCCACAATGCCAACTGTGCGCTATGTTCATTCTGCAGTAGAAGAAGAAAAAATGAAACAGTTAAGATCAAATACCGTAGTATTACCAGAACAGTATAACCTTATCACATGTAAGGGCAGAGGACAGTGCGCGCAATATAAAGAGAATTATACCGAAATTGCTGATAAATTTTGCCTTTTCCTCGCATATAATGAAACGTATTTATGGCTCAAGGTAAATCGAAGCTCTAAATCTTGAACTACTCTTGTTCCCAGTTAATACTTACGATAAGTGTGTGTTACAACTAAATTTAGTATAAGTATTTTCAAGCTGAATCATAGTGTAATATGGATTTCTATTATTTATTTATTTTTATAATAATTTTTCCCCCACAGTTCCTCATGACTTGTATCCCACCAATGTATTTCAACAAGACAGAAGCCGTGGATGTATTTATGTCGTATAATCCACTGATATTTTACAATGGAGGTGGAAGATACACCTTCTGCTGCAGAAATAGATGTTACTATAAAGACTGAGCCAGAAGATGACGGCGATGAGTATGGTGGTACCCAGTTTATAGACACAACTATAAAACTAGAGGTAGAAGAAGACCATCCCATACCAGCTTTGACATGGTTAAAAACAGAAATTGCCAAGTGCGAGGAGACGCCAGACGAAACTCAAACACGAGACAACAGGTAAAGAAATTGATTGTAAGATCTTTGCATATTTAAAATTAAAATCTTAACTTGTAGCAGCTTTTCAGGACATCTCAAAAAACGCATCAATATGTTTCGAGTATCCAATTTTCGCCCATCCTCATGACAAATGCAAAAAAGAACACACACACACACACATATATATATATATATATATATATATATATATATAAGCGCGGATCCAAGGGGGGTATAGTCCCCCTTGACGCTCAGGTATACACTGGATAAAATGGGCTTCAATCCTGCTTTACTCTGGATAAAACTGAAAACTATGGTTTAGCCCCTCCCTTGATCATATCCTGGATCCATATATATATAAGATAATGTTCATGGACAAATTATTATTATTAGTCGTAACACAGTACTAAGTAGTAGTAGTAGTCGTAACAAAACAAGGTAATGCACATTAAAACATTGTAACTTTCTCGAGTATCGTGTTTGAGATGATATAAGTATCAACGTGAATGTCAGTGTTTAATTTAGCTACATGGATTCTATTAGTCCGAGCGAGAAGCTGATGAACCATGATTTATTTATATATATATATATATATATATATATATATGTTTTTCAGCTGATCTTATATGATTTTGGGGCACTGATTTCGAATCCGATGAGTGCCACTCAGTAAACCTTGGTGAAACTTCGCAAATGGGGGGTGAAAGGGGGTGGTGTTCTCTTACTTTCCATGTCTTAAATTACTGGATTATCTCAGCATAGTTTCAATTTTCTCATATCCTATTGCCAGTAGAATGCTAATTCATGTATATGTTATAAATAAACACACTAGTAACCAATTAACGGAATTTGATAATTTTCTCACAAATGTCAGAGCTGCCAACTGTCAATAAAATGTACAAAAAATTTTATACAGGATATATTATTTTACAAAATTTTCACATAGAAAATATTAAGAACAAGAGAAGTATTATATATGTTCCAAATATACAGTCCTTAAACTCTCATATGAGCTATGAATAAAAGCCAGACAATCATTAGAAGGGAAATGCGGAAGTATAAATTTTGACTTCTAAATATGGTTAATACAAAAATAACACATTTGGAACAATTCAAATATATATTTCTTGTAAACTATTTTCAATCTGTCTCTTAATCAGTTGTGAATAACCTTAAACGTGTTCGTTGTGTAGAAATTCTACTTCCTCTCATACGTCATAGTTGCCAATTATCACGGAATTGTGCTTTCTTGGCATTTTGAATCGAATTTTTAGTGATAAAAACGTAAAAGTAAACCAGATCTATGCAAAGTATATGCAATATTTTTATTTACTTTTTATGTCACTTCGAATACGTTATAATCGTAGGAAAACTGGTTATTCGGTAAAGCTACAATTGCGACAGCGATATGAGAAAGGTTTCTTTCGTGAAATGGAGTAATAGTTTTCTTACTGTCTAATTTTAATTTTTCACGCAGTACAGCAAACGAAAACCAAATCAACTATGTTTTTCCAACAGTATCTGCATACTTACATATTGTTGAAAGCATTAACATGTGTCGTTTGGAGAAAAGAGAAACACGGTACAAAACTTTATCAGAATCAACGCACAAGAAAAGCAGTGGAGTCCTCTTCATCTCTTCTGTTTGTTCTGGTCCATTCATGCAATCACTTTGGCAGGTACAGAACGATGTGCATTTCGATGACCTTTTAAGGCAAGCATAACCACGTTATCATCCCGTTGTGCATGAGCAGCTAATTAAGTTTACTACATCCGGCGCTATTGGTGTAACTGCGGGCAACATACGAGGTACATATTCTTCTGTAGCATATGGCAAAAATTTCCATCCGAAATCTCTTGGATCTAGATCAGGAGGATTAATTTGTTCAGCTTATTTCCACCTGGCTGTCTGAAGACGAGCGCGCTTATAATGTTCCTGCAGTGCGCTAACAGGTGGAGGAAGCTTAGGAAGAGATGACAGACTTGTGATTGTCTTGCTAACCATCTTTTTCTTCCAGAGGAGCTCGTAATCCGTTAGTAAAACGGTTTCTCCAAGGCTGTATAACTGAGCAACAAATATATTACACTGCTCTGCTATTACACTTCCTTCAGCTTTGGGATTGCCAACCGCGTCAAGTGTGCCTCAAAACTTCGATAAAATGTTTAGCATTCGGCCTTTACCAACCCCAACGAGAGATAAAGTGGTATTCCAGCTAGTTAGAGCATGAGCTGCCGGAATGTTCACCATATACGGACTGTGCAGTCTTACAACTTCATTTTTGTCAATTACTTCTTTGGATCCAGCGCATTTTTCCATTACGATTGGTGAAGTTTGCGATATACAAGTAGCACCAGTACATCCTTATCGTCACACTTCAACCGTAGAGATTTGTCAGGAGCATGTTTAGCTTCCCTAAGAACTATGTGTACCATATTTACTTCAGTTTCTTCGTGTGTTGTTGGTTCACCCTCCGTCCTTCTCCCACTTTAATGGGGGATTGTTGTGGTTCAGTGATAACCAATCTATGAGATTCATCTATGCTAATGTCCATTTTGCCTTTTCGTATTTATTAAAGTCAATACGAACGCTCTTTTGGGTAAAGAAGTTGATAATGTAAGTTTAAATTGTCTTGGATTTCTTTGTTGTCGCTTCCTTTGTGTTGCTGCTTTGATGCTGTTCTCATAATATCTATCGAATACTACACGCAGAATATGGACTTGTTTGAGCTCGCTTTCCACCATTACTGTGAATGTCTTTACATATACTTCTACAGTAGCCGGATGTGTTGGCCATGATACGTGCCAGAGCATTGCACAACCGTCAAGAATGACAGTTCAATGGGGTCTTATTAGCGATCTTGTTGATTTCATTACGGCAAGTTTGTGTTGAAGTACCACTTTTGAAGTTTCGCATTTCATCATTCTCATTAAACAGAGCAGTTGGAAATGGAGCTAATTTCTGGTCAAGCACATCATCCACATTAATATCGCAACGTGGCACGAGCATGCCCACTGTACGAGCATAAGTAACAC
>NW_027657494.1:0-22500 GCF_964235325.1 Thermobia domestica | reverse complement strand
TTCACGTATGCCGTGCAAGAAATTAAAGTTCGGTAAACAAACCGCATCGGGGGCCGCCCTGCCTCCTGTTTGGCCCCGTCAGCTGCGGTCACTCACCACAAAGCTGGGCGTGTTCATTCGAAAGCCTTTCCCTGCATCACAAGGAATAATCTTAGGCTGCCCATGAGTTTGTAGCCAAAAATCATGGCTACCAGTTTTTCATTGAAGGCCATCTTGAACAGAAAAGGATACTGGCCTACAAAGCAGCGAATTCTAGCTCTAGTCGCCCGACCCGAGCGTATTAAAGGCTTCTTGTGCTACTAACGTGTAAGCCTTGCTCCTCAGAGCCTTTTCAAGACTTCTCCCACAAAGCAGTCACAGCCTACTCGAGTCCTTGGAGGACAAGCTTCCGTTCTACCCCAGCACCCGACATCCGACACAAGCATTTTAAACGCTCCTGCTCCGATGGAATAAGTCTTACTCTCTTGGAGTCTTTTCAAGACTTCTTTTCAAACGGAATAAGCTTACTTGAGCCCTTGGACGTCGGAACTGGTTTATCATGCCATCTGACTGAGCATTTAAGACTCCTGCTCCGATGGAATAAGTCTTACTCTCTTTGAGTCTTTTCAAGACTTCTTTTCCACCGAAATAAGTCTACTCCAATCCTTTGATGACACGCGGCCTGTGTCAACAGGTAGCCTACGCTACCCTCGCCGATGACAGTGGCTCCCGTTCTTGCTGCTCGCTTCCCAACTAAAGGGAAGACACGGCTCACCTTTCTCTCCTTCGCCTGTCAAGATCAGTGGCTCCCGTTCAACGGTGTCAATCTAACTGATACGACACACTAATAAGAAACTTTTGACATCAACCACCGCAGTGGTGATGAATTGATAATGATCCTTCCGCAGGTTCACATACGGAAACCTTGTTACGACTTTTACTTCCTCTAAATGATCAAGTTTGGCCATCTTTCCGACACGTCGGTACCACCGCAAGACGGAGGTGCCGGGTATCAGTCCGAAGGCCTCACTAAATCATTCAATCGGTAGTAGCGACGGGCGGTGTGTACAAAGGGCAGGGACGTAATCAACGCAAGCTTATGACTTGCGCTTACTGGGAATTCCTCGTTTATGGGACATAATTGCAAGCCCCAATCCCTAGCACGAAGGAGGTTCAGCGGGTTACCCGGACCTTTCGGTCAGGGAAGACACGTTGATTCCTTCAGTGTGGCGCGCGTGCGGCCCAGAACATCTAAGGGCATCACAGACCTGTTATTGCTCAATCTCGTGCTGCTAGAGGCAGCCTGTCCCTCTAAGAAGACATGAACGTTGGAAGGAAAGATTCCAACGCCTAGTTAGCAGGCTAGAGTCTCGTTCGTTATCGGAATTAACCAGACAAATCGCTCCACCAACTAAGAACGGCCATGCACCACCACCCACTGAATCAAGAAAGAGCTCTCAATCTGTCAATCCTTCCAGTGTCCGGGCCTGGTGAGGTTTCCCGTGTTGAGTCAAATTAAGCCGCAGGCCCCACTCCTGGTGGTGCCCTTCCGTCAATTCCTTTAAGTTTCAGCTTTGCAACCATACTTCCCCCGGAACCCAAAAGCTTTGGTTTCCCGGAAGCCGCCCGCCGAGTCATTGGAGGAACTTCGGCGGATTGCTGGCTGGCATCGTTTATGGTTAGAACTAGGGCGGTATCTGATCGCCTTCGAACCTCTAACTTTCGTTCTTGATTAATGAAAACATTCTTGGCAAATGCTTTCGCATCGGTTAGTCTTGCGACGATCCAAGAATTTCACCTCTAACGTCGCAATACTAATGCCCCCGTCTGTCCCTATTAATCATTACCTCGAGTTCCGAAAACCAACAAAATAGAACCGAGGTCCTATTCCATTATTCCATGCACCGAACATTCAGGCGACACGGCCTGCTTTGAGCACTCTAATTTGTTCAAAGTAAACGTGCCGGCCAATCAAGACACTCAATGAAGAGCACCGAGAAAGGAAAAACCGGCAGGACGTCCGGAACGATCAGTTAAACGCCGGGCGGCGAACCGATCGTCCGAGACCCAGATCCAACTACGAGCTTTTTAACCGCAACAACTTTAATATACGCTATCGGAGCTGGAATTACCGCGGCGGCTGGCACCAGACTTGCCCTCCGATAGATTCTCATTAAAGGATTTAAAGTGTATTCATTCCGATTACGGGGCCTCGGATGAGTCCCGTATCGTTATTTTTCGTCACTACCTCCCCGTGCCGGGAGTGGGTAATTTGCGCGCCTGCTGCCTTCCTTGGATGTGGTAGCCGTTTCTCAGGCTCCCTCTCCGGAATCGAACCCTGATTCCCCGTTACCCGTAACAACCATGGTAGGCGCAGAACCTACCATCGACAGTTGATAAGGCAGACATTTGAAAGATGCGTCGCCGGTACAGAGACCGTGCGATCAGCCCAAAGTTATTCAGAGTCACCAAGGTTTCGGACGGACGAACCGACCGATTGGTTTTAATCTAATAAAAGCATCCCTTCCATTGCTGGGCGGGATTCTAGTTGCATGTATTAGCTCTAGAATTACCACAGTTATCCAAGTAGGATAGGTACGATCTAAGGAACCATAACTGATTTAATGAGCCATTCGCGGTTTCACCTTGTTTTGGCTTGCACTGAGACATGCATGGCTTAATCTTTGAGACAAGCATATGACTACTGGCAGGATCAACCAGGGAATTGACCGACTAAAAAGCCGGAAAGTGTTGGACACAACCAACACAGCGTTCTAACAAAGGATAGGAAAGCTACACCCGACCAAGCATTTTAGACTTCTGTTCCGCTGGAATAAGCCTACTCTTGCGGTGACTAGCTCCCGTTAATACTGGCCGTGTGACAGCCGCCAAGAGCATATTAGACTCCCAATCCAATGGAACAAGCCTACTTGTATCCTTGGGTTACAACAGCTTCCTTCCACACGTTGCCGGTACATCCGACACAGCAATTTTAAAGACTCCTCTTCCGCCAGAATAAGCCTACCTTTGTGGGGCCTGGCTCCCGTTAGAACTGGCCGTAAGGGTACCCACAAAAGCACATTTAGACTCCTCCTCCAGCGAAATAAGTCTACTCGTGTCCTATGGATGACTGTGGCTTCCGTTCACATATAGCCGTTCACCCGACACAGCAAATTTTAAAGACTCCTTTTTCCACCGGAATAAGCCTACTTTTGTGGGGCCTGGCTCCCGTTAGAACTGGCCGTAAGGGTACCCACAAAAGCACATTTAGACTCCTGCTCCAGCGAAATATAAGTCTACTAGTGTCCTTGGATGACAGTGGCTTCCGTTCGACAAGTGATACACGCTCAAACTGGCGATGAGTCAATACCGTCCTTAACTTAAGGAAAATCGGTACTTAAATGCCACATGGAGAATAAAAAGTCACTTACAAAAAACAATGCTCCGCATAAGCCTTTGTAAGCTAGAAAGGACATGCTATCTGGCCTCATTCCCAAGAAGGACAAGTAAGCTCCCGTCAACTGGCCCAAACTCTAAAGCGAGGACAGCCCGTTCAAAGTCAATCGGCATCCCTCCTTAAGAGTACAAAACGGCTCACTTCTTAACCACACTGGCTCTTGCTCCTTCAAGTGAAATCTGGCTCCCTTCACTCTGGCATTATCTTTACACATAAATCGGACTCCTCCGATTTAACAGGTGAACCTAACCCGGGAACTAAGGAAACTGGGAATAAAGACTCAGAGGCCCAATTACCTTGTTCGCCAGCCAGCCTTGCGCCGGCCCAGGCTAGAGACTTTCTCCAACAATCCCTGTTGAGCCCGAAGGATCCTAAGACCACTCGTGTGTACAAAACTCAGAGGCCCAATTACCTTGTTCGCCAGCCAGCCTTGCGCCGGCCCAGGCTAGAGAATTGCATGGACACGAGAAACTCTCAGGACTCTTCTTTGTGGCTCCTCCCGGAATTAAGGAAACTCCGAAATGCAAGACTCAGAGGCCCAATTACCTTGTTCGCCAGCCAGCCTTGCGCCGGCCCAGGCTAGAGAATTGCACGGATTATTCCTGTTCACCCTAAACGCATCTGAGACTACTCGTGTGTATGAAACCCAGAGGCCCAATTACCTTGTTCGCCAGCCAGCCTTGCGCCGGCCCAGGCTAGGGAATCACATTGACACGAGAAAGATCTCGTCAGCGGTTTGTAGCGTGCAGAAACTGCTCCCGTTTGAACTGACAATCCCGACAGAGCAATATTAAAGACTTCTGCTCCATTGAAATAAAGCCTACTTTTGCGAGCCTTGCTCCCGTTAGGACTGGCCGTATGGCTGTGCACAAAAGCATATTAGACTCCTGCCTCAATGGAATTAGTCTACTCCTGTCCTTAAAGGGATGACAGTTCTTCAAGCATAGCATGCTACCTTCCGCAACTTACAGGCGCGGAAATGCTGTGGAAACGAGGAGACAAGTCCTCTCAAAGGTTTCATGGCCGGTCACCCGACACAGCAAATTTTAAAGACTCCTTCTCATCCGGAGTAAGCCTACTCTCGTGGGGCCTGGCTCCCGTTAGAACTGGCCGTAAGGTTGCCCACAAAAGCACGTTTAGACTTCTGCTCCAGTGAAATAAGTCTACTTGTGTCCTACGGATGACTGTGGCTTCCGTTCAAATATAGCCGTTCACCCGACACAGCAAATTTTAAAGACTCCTTCTCCACCGGAATAAGCCTACTCTTGTGGGGCCTGGCTCCCGTTAGAACTGGCCGTAAGGTTGCCCACAAAAGCACATTTAGACTCCTGCTCCAGTGAAATAAGTCTACTTGTGTCCTACGGATGACTGTGGCTTCCGTTCAAATATAGCCGTTCACCCGACACAGCAAATTTTAAAGACTCCTTCTCCACCGGAATAAGCCTACTCTTGTGGGGCCTGGCTCCCGTTAGAACTGGCCGTAAGGTTGCCCACAAAAGCACATTTAGACTCCTGCTCCAGTGAAATAAGTCTACTCGTGTCCTACGGATGACTGTGGCTTCCGTTCAAATATAGCCGTTCACCCGACACAGCAAATTTTAAAGACGCCTTCTCCACCGGAATAAGCCTACTCTTGTGGGGCCTGGCTCCCGTTAGAACTGGCCGTAAGGTTGCCCACAAAAGCACATTTAGACTCCTGCTCCAGTGAAATAAGTCTACTCGTGTCCTACGGATGACTGTGGCTTCCGTTCAAATATAGCCGTTCACCCGACACAGCAAATTTTAAAGACTCCTTCTCCACCGGAATAAGCCTACTCTTGTGGGGCCTGGCTCCCGTTAGAACTGGCCGTAAGGTTGCCCACAAAAGCACATTTAGACTCCTGCTCCAGTGAAATAAGTCTACTCGTGTCCTACGGATGACTGTGGCTTCCGTTCACCCGACACAGCAAATATTAAAAGACTTCTCATCCACCAGAATAAGCCTACTCTCGTGGGGCCTCGCACACGTTAGAACTGGCCGTATGGCTACCCACAAAAGCAAATTTAGGCTCCTGCTCCAGTGATATAAGTCTTACTCGTGTCCTCTGGGTGTGACAGTAGCTTCCGTTCAAGTATTCTTCGCATTCAGCAACCGCACAAAGCGGCATCGGCCAGAAGTCAATTGCCCGAAGGCGTGATCGACAGGCTAGGCCTCGGGTTAAGAAGGATTGTCTCCTTCCCGTAAACGACAGGTACTTCCGTATGAGAGCCTACCTCACACATTCCCCATCGCCACGTGCCCTCTTAGAAACAGCCGTCCGACCAAGGTTTCTGACATTCTTTGTCAAAATACGAGGAAGTCTTTGGACAACATTAGGCGTGCTGGCAAACCCGCACTGCATGCCCTTTCATAGGTCCGCCCATGGACGCACATTTCTATGAAGCATTCCTCCCAGGCAGCAACAGGGTTTGCAACCTCCTCTACACCTTGACCGGCTAGGACGCCCGTGAATAGCATCCCAGGGTTCTTGCCTGCGGCTGATAAAATTCCTTTTGAGCCTACACTACCATCCGCCGATATTAGTCCGCCTTCAAAATTAACCAACATCAACAGCGATAGTGCGTTTAGACTCCCATAAAGAAACCAACCAGCCTGTGGCTTCCTTTCCCAATTTAGCCATTTCCGCCTCCTGCGAAGACTAGCTTTCTGTCTGTGGCCAGAAGTCAAGATTTCTCGACAGACTAGGCCGCGGAGAGAAAAAAGTAAGCCTCATTTAGAAAGCAATACCATTAGCGGTCTCTCCAACCTCCGTGAACAATTTAAAGGGAATGTTTATATAGAAGGCTTGTTCACTGCCCTACCTCCTATAGTGTAGAGATTCCTCTCGATACTACACCTGTCTTGAAATTGCCGGCGTTGCGCAGCCTCGTTTTGACCATGACGGCGAATGCAGCCACGATTGCCGTATACATCCCACGCAAGGGTGGGAAAACGTGATTTGACATCCAGTATATATATAAACCGTTACAGAATACGACACTCAAAACTTAACATCTTTTACACTCTCCTAACTTCTGGGAACAAATTGAAAGTATAAGCCAGCCTAACCTAACCTAAGTATATAGCAGGATTGCCCACTACCATACCTCCTATAGTGATGAGATTCCTCTCGATCGGACACCAGTCACGAAAATCACGGAATCTCAAAAATGACGGCAAACGAAGCCACAGTTGCCGCCATACTCAAAGGTTATGCTGGGTAAAAAGTTCTCTGCGAAAAGGGCTGCTTTTCGCGCTCGGGTTCCAAAATTAATGCAAAGAACAATCCAAAAACATGAATTAGGTCAAACTCATGTTAATTACAACCTCATAGAACAATTTCAAGCCAGGACTTAACAAAGTGTAAACGGGGCTTCTTCTGTACCCTAATCCCTATAATGTAGCGATTCCTCTCGATTGCACACCAGTCACGAAAAATCAGAGAATGTCAAAAATGACGGCAAACGAAGCCACGGTTGCCGTCATATTCTAACGTTATGCTGGGTGAAAAGAGTCGCCAACAACAATGTTCACAGTTCCCGTCAGATTGCCCACTGTTCCCGAAATGTGGTTCATACATGCTGTCAACATGTTCAGGAAACCCCTCAGAGCGTTCAAAGTTGCACACACAATGCTTAATAGTTCCACTCAAATAGCTCACAGTTGCCGTCAGAATCCTCACAGTAGACGTCAAATTGCTCACACTTGCCGTCAGGGTGCTCATAGTTGCCGACTTTTCATTCATAGTCCCCGACATAAAAGTTTATAGGTCCCGACTAATGGCTCACAGTTGCCGTCAGAATCGTCACAAAAGGCGTCACAATGCTCACACTTGCCGTCAAAGCGCTCATAGTTGCCGACTATTTGTTCATAATTGCGGACATAGGCCTCACAGTTGCCGTCAAAACGCTCATAGTTGCCGACTTTTCGTTGATAATTGCGGACAATGGGCTCATAGTTATTCACATACTGGTTCGTGCTCATCTTCAAAATAAACACAGTTGCCTTCAGACTGTTCACACGTACTTTCAAAATGCTCACACTCGCTTACACGATGCTCATAGTTGCCGACTTTTAATTCATAATGCTGATAATGTAAGTTAAATGGTTCATGGTTGCTCTCAAAAGTCTCACAGTTGCGGTCAGATTTTTCACAAAAGCCGTCATAATGCTCACATTAAAAAAAAAGTGCTCATAGTTGCCGACCAAGGCCTCACAGTTGCCGTCAAAACGCTCATAGTTGCCGACTTTTCGTTCACAATTGCCGACCAAGGCCTCACAGTTGCCGTCCGAACGTTCATAGTTGCCGACTATTCGTTCATAATTGCCGACCAATGCCTCACAGTTGCCGTCAAAACGCTCATAGTTGCCGACTTTTCGTTCATAATTGCGTACAAAGGGCTCATAGTTGCCTACTTAATGGTTCCAGCTCATCTTCAAAATACTCATAGTTGCCTTCAGAATGTTCACACGTAGTTTCAAAATGCTCACATTCGCTTCCACGATGCTCATAGTTGCCGACTTTTCATTCATAATATCTAACATACTCCTGATAGTGTAAGTTAAATGGTTCATGTTTGCTATCAAAAGGCTCACAGTTGCCGTCACATTATTTGCGCAAGCCGTCAGAATGCTCACATTAAGAAAAAAAAGTGCTCATAGTTGCCGACCATTCGTTCATAATTGCCGACCAAGGCCTCACAGTTGCCGCCAAAACGTTCATAGTTGCCGACTATTCGTTCATAATTGCCGACCAAGGACTCACAGTTGCCGTCAAAACGCTCATAGTTGCCGACTACTCGCTCATAATTGCCGACCAATGCCTCACAGTTGCCGACAAAACGCTCATAGTTGCCGACTTTTCATTCATAGTCCCCGACATAAAAGTTTATAGTTCCCGACTAATGGCTCACAGTTGCCGTCAGAATCGTCACAAAAGGCGTCACAATGCTCACACTTGCCGTCAAAGCGCTCATAGTTGCCGAATATTTGTTCATAATTGCGGACATAGGCCTCACAGTTGCCGTCAAAACGCTCATAGTTGCCGACATTTCGTTGATAATTGCGGACAATGGGCTCATAGTTAATCACATACTCGTTCGTGCTCATCTTCAAAATAATCACACTTGCCTTCAGAATGTTCACACGTACTTTCAAAATGCTCACACTCGCTTACACGATGCTCATAGTTGCCGACTTTTAATTCATAATACTGATAATGTAAGTTAAATGGTTCATGGTTGCTCTCAAAAGTCTCACAGTTGCGGTCAGATTTTTCACACAAGCCGTCATAATGCTCAAATTTTAAAAAAAAAGTGCTCATAGTTGCCGACCAAGGCCTCACAGTTGCCGTCAAAACGCTCATAGTTGCCGACTTTTCGTTCATAATTGCCGACGAAGGCCTCACAGTTGCCGTCAAAACGTTCATAGTTGCCGACTATTCGTTCATAATTGCCGACCAAGGCCTCACAGTTGCCATCAAAACGCTCATAGTTGCCGACTTTTCGTTCATAATTGCGTACAAAGGGCTCATAGTTGAATACTTAATGGTTCCAGCTCATCTTCAAAATACTCATAGTTGCCTTCAGAATGTTCACACGTAGTTTCAAAATGCTCACATTCGCTTCCACGATGCTCATAGTTGCCGCCTTTTCATTCATAATATCTAACATACTCCTGATAGTGTAAGTTAAATGGTTCATGGTTGCTATCAAAAGGCTCACAGTTCCCGTCACATTATTTGCACAAGCTGTCAGAATGCTCACATTAAGAAAAAAAGTGCTCATAGTTGCCGACCATTCGTTCATAATTGCTGACCAAGGCCTCACAATTGCCGTCAAAACGCTCATAGTTGCCGACTTTTCGTTCATAATTGCCGACCAAGGCCTCACAGTTGCCGTCAAAACGCTCATAGTTGCCGACTACTCGCTCATAATTGCCGACCAATGCCTCACAGTTGCCGTCAAAACGCTCATAGTTGCCGACTTTTCGTTCATAATTGCGTACAAAGGGCTCATAGTTGCCTACATAATAATTCGTGCTCAACTTCAAAATACTCACAGTTGCCTTCAGAATGTTCCCACGTAGTTTCAAGATGCTCACACTCGCTTACACGATGGTCATAGTTGCAGACTTTTTATTCATAATGCTGATAGTGTAAATTAAATGGTTCATGGTTGCTGTCAAAAGTCTCACAGTAGCGGTCAGATTTTTCACACAAACCGTCAGAATGCTCACATTTAAAAAAAAAGTGCTCATAGTTGCCGACCAAGGCCTCACAGTTGCCGTCAAAACGCTCATAGTTGCCGACCATTTGTTCATAATTGCCGACCAAGGCCTCACAGTTGCCGTCAAAACGCTCATAGTTGCCGACTATTCGTTCATAATTGCCGACCAAGACCTCACAGCTGCCGTCAAAACGCTCATAGTTGCCGACTATCCGTTCATAATTGCCGACCAATGCCTCACAGTTGCCGTCAAAACGCTCATAGTTGCCGACTATCCGTTCATAATTGCCGACCAATGCCTCACAGTTGTCGTCAAAACGCTCATAGTTGCCGACTTTTCATTTAAAATATCTAACATACTGCTGATGGTGTAACTTAAATGTTTCATGGTTGCTGTGAAAAGCCTCACAGTTTCCGTCAGAATGCTTACGCAAACCGTCAGATTTCTCACATTTTAAAAAAAAGTGCTCATAGTTGCCGACTATTCGTTCATAATTGCCGACCAAGGCCTCACAGTTGCCGTCAAAACGTTCATAGTTGCCGACTTTTCATTTAAAAATATCTAACATACTGCTGATGGTGTAACTTAAATGGTTCATGGTTGCTGTCAAAAGCCTCACAGTTTCCGTCAGAATGCTTACGCAAACCGTCAGAATTCTCAAATTTTAAAAAATGTGCTCATAGTTGCCGACTATTCGTTCATAATTGCCTACCAAGGCCTCACAGTTGCCGTCAAAACGTTCATAGTTTCCGACTTTTCGTTCATAATTGCGGACAAAGGGCTCATAGTTTCCTACATAATGTTTCGTGCTCATCCTCAGAATACACACAGCTGCCTTCAGAATGTTCACGCGTACTTTCAAAATGCTCACACTCGCTTCCACGATGCTCATAGTTGCCGACTTTTCATTCATAATATCTAACACACTGCTGATAGTGTAACTTAAATGGTTCATGGTTGGTGTTAGAAGCCTCACAGTTTCTGTTACAATGCTCACGCAAAACGTGAGAATTCTCACATTTAAAAAAAAAAGTGCTCATAGTTGCCGACTATTTGTTCATAATTGCCGACCAAGAACTCACAGTTGCCGTCAAAACGCTCATAGTTGCCGACTTTTCGTTCATAATTGCGTACAAAGGGCTCATAGTTGCCTACATAATGGTTCGTGCTCATCTTCAAAATACTCACAGTTGCCTTCAGAATGTTCAAACGTAATTTCAAAATGCTCACACTCGCTTTCATGATGCTCATAGTTGCCGACTTTTCATTCATAATATCTAACATATTGCTGATACTGTAAGTTAAATGGTTCATGGTTGCTGTGAAAAGTCTCACAGTTGCGGTCAGATTATTCGCACAAACCGTCAGAATGCTCACGTTAAAAAAAAATGTGCTCATAGTTGCCGACTATTCGTTCATAATTGCCGACCAATGCCTCACAGTTGCCGACAAAACGTTCATATTTGCCGACTTTTCGTTCATAATTGCGGACAAAGGGCTCATAGTTGCCTACATAATGTTTCGTGCTTATCTTCAAAATACTCACAGTTGCCTTCACAATGTTCACACGTACTTTCAAAATGCTCACACTCGCTTCCACGATGGTCATAGTTGCCGACTTTTTATTCATAATGCTGATAGTGTAAGTTACATGGTTGATGGTTGCTGTCAAAAGTCTCATAGTTGCGGTCAGATTCTTGACACAAGCCGTCAGAATGCTCACATTCAAAAAAAAAAAAAAAAAATGTGCTCATAGTTGCCGACTATTTGCTCATAATTGCCGACCAAGGCCTCACAGTTGCCGTCAAAACGCTCATAGTTGCCGACTTTTCGTTCACAATTGCCGACCAAGGCCTCACAGTTGCCGTCCGAACGTTCATAGTTGCCGACTATTCGTTCATAATTGCCGACCAATGCCTCACAGTTGCCGTCAAAACGCTCATAGTTGCCGACTTTTCGTTCATAATTGCGGACAAAGGGCTCATAGTTGCCCACATACTGGTTCGTGCTCATCTTCAAAATACTCACAGTTGCCTTCAGAATGTTCAGACGTAGTTTCAAAATGCTCACACTCTCTTACACAATGCTCATAGTTGCCGACTTTTCATTCATAATGCTGATAGTGCAAGTTAAATGGTTCACGGTTGCTGTGAAAAGTCTCACAGTTGCGGCCAGATTCTTCAGACAAGCCGTGATAATCCTCACATTAGAAAAAAAAAATGTGCTCATAGTTGCCGACCATTCGTTCATAATTGCCGACCAAGGCCTTACAGTTGCCGTCAAAACGCTCATAGTTGCCGACTATGTGTTCATAATTGCCGACCAATGCCTCACAGTTGCCGTCAAAACGCTCATAGTTGCCGACATTTCGTTCATAATTGCGCACAAAGGGCTCATAGTTGGCCACATACTGATTCGTGCTCATCCTAAAAATACTCACAGTTGCCTTCAGAATGTTCACACGTAGTTTCAAAATGCTCACACTCTCTTACACAATGCTCATAGTTGCCGACTTTTCATTCATAATGCTGATAGTGATAGTTAAATGGTTCACAGTTGCTGTGAAAAGTCTCACAGTTGCGGCCAGATTCTTCAGACAAGCCGTGATAATGCTCACATTAGAAAAAAAAAGTGCTCATAGTTGCCGACCATTCGTTCATAATTGCCGACCAAGGCCTCATAGTTGCCGTCAAAACGCTCATAGTTGCCGACTATTTGCTCATAATTGCCGACCAACTCCTCACAGTGGCCGTCAAAACGCTCATAGTTGCCGACTTTTCGTTCATAATTGCGGACAAAGGGCTCATATTTGCCTACATATTCGTTCGTGCTCATCTTCAAAATACTTACAGCTGCCTTCAGAATCTTCACACGTACTTTCAAAATGCTCACACTCGTTTCCACGATGCTCATAGTTGCCGACTTTTCATTCATAATATCTAACATACTGCTGATAGTGTAACTTAAATGGTTCATGGTTGTTGTCGAAAGCCTCACAGTTTCTGTCACAATGCTCACGCAAGCCGTCAGAATGTTCGCATTAAAAAAAAAAAAAAAGTGCTCATAGTTGCCGACCATTCGTTCATAATTGCCGACCAAGGTCTCACAGTTGCATTCAAAACGCTCATAGTTGCCTACTTTTCGTTCATAATTGCGGATATGGGGCTCACAATTGAAAACATAATTCTTCATGCTTATCTTGAAAATACTCGCAGTTTGCTCCAGAAAGTTCACACGTGCTTTCAAGGTGCTCACACTCGCTTTCACGCTGCTCATAGTTGCCGACTTTTCGTTCATAATTGCCGACCAAGGCCTCACAGTTGCCGTCTAAGCGCTCATAGTTGCCGACTTTTTGTTGATAATTTCGGTTATGGGGCTCACAATTGAAAGCATAATTCTTCATGCTTATCTTGAAAATACTCGCAGTTTGCTTCAGAATGTTCACACGTGCTTTCAAAGTGCTCACACTAGTTCTCATGATGCTCATAGTTGCCGACTTTTTGTTCATAATTGCCGACCAAAGCCTCACAGTTGCCGACTTTTCGTTCATAATTTTGGACATGGGCTCACAGTTGCCGTCAGATGGTTCACGCTACAGCGGTACTTGGGCAATGAGTATTTCTTTATATGTACTAACATAGGTTAATTTCGAAGAAGAAGTTAGTTAAAAATATACAATTATCAAATATACAAAAAAAAAAAAAAAAGATATTCATATGTCATAAAATAATAAGGTTTTCAATATCTAGTTGGCAGGCAATCAGATAAATTATATATATATATATATATATATATATATATAAAATGGAGAGAAACCACGTAATGGAAACATTGTTATTTTGATGTGGCTCGTATGTATTATAAGAAAATAAGGAACCAAGGCTACAGCGAATTGTATTTTATCGTTGTAACACTAGCCGTCAAACTGCTCACACTTGCCGTCAAAATTCTTATACATGTCCTCAAAATTTATAAAATTACTAAATGTGGTAAGAAAAAAAAAAAGCAACGAAGGCTTTACGTATACGACGCCTTTCACACCCGCAAATTATGAGGCACTTCCTGTAGAGTTATAATGGCCATATTTGACGAAACTGTAGCCTTTCGGGAGTAAGTCACTGGAAAATTTACAAAAGTGAATATTTTGAATGTTTAGTTGGTTTAAAGGGGCGATGAAGATATTTCCCATATTATTTAAATGGACGGTTTTGCGGACCTATAATCTGAAATTTTAGGTACTTTTCATAAAACTTTGAAATTCCGTATACTTGTACGTTTTCGTAAGTTTTACCTAGTTGGATAAGTATATATATATATATTTCCAAGTTTAGCGTGGTTTTATGCGGAACTCAAAAAATTTCCCATGTTATTTCTATGAAACACCTTTGACATCCCAAAATTATTGGGCACTTCCTGTAGGGCTACAATAACTAATTTCGACATGATTGTAGATTGTCGGGACTAACCAACAGGAAAATTGCCAAAAGTGAATATTTTTAACTTTTAAGAGGTCTAAAGAGGAAATGATGAAATTCCCCATGTTATTTAAATGGGCCTTTATTTGGACTTGTAATCTCAAAGTTTAGTTACTTGTAATTGGAACACAAACGAGAAATTCGGTATTCTTGTACGTTTTCATTAGCGTTACCTAAGTAAATCAGTACAAAGTAAAAATTTTCAACTTTAGAGTGGTTTTATGGGGAATTGAAAAGTCTTTCTCATGTCATTTATATGGGACGTCTTCTGCACGCCAAAATGTTCGGTTAATTGTGGCAGGATTGCAATGATGAAATTTAGCATAATTGTAGGCTTTCCAGACTAAGCTACAGCAAAATTGCCAAAAGTGAATATTTTTAATGTTTAAGGGGTCTAAAGGAGGATGAAGAAATCTCCATGCTATTTAAATAGGCGTTTTCTTGGGATCCAAAATCTTATCTTTTAATTAGTTGAAATAGTAAAGTAAACTTGAAATTCCCTAGAATTGTGAGAATAAGAGGTGCAAGGGCGAAATACCTTCAAAAGGAGGGGCTTTGTGGGCGAAGCCACAAGCTAACCAAAATAAACTTTTGTTTGTCTTTTACCGAAGGTTTGAAAAGTTTTCGACTAAGAGAGGCGTAGCTGTGCACGAAGATGTGTTGACATTGTGCGGAAAAGTGGAAAGAAGAAAAATAGTGATAAGCGAAAAAAAAAATAATAATAATAACATAAATTTTATTTAATCATATACTTTACTCTTTCAATGGGTGAACAATAATAGAGCATGAAAGTAAATTAGAGTAAATTTATATTTCGCTCACACTTGAGGTCATTTTTATTCGAAACTAAGCTTTTGCACTACTATAAGGAAACTATTCAAAACTGAGAAGTGCAATTTCTACAACAAGTGTACCTGGATATTATGCGTTCGAGTACGTGTAAGGAATTATTGTATCTGCACTTTTGTACAAGAAAAGATACTCTAAATTGTTGTAGAAATTTGAAAATTTGACGGCAAACAGAGCCCACGCTTAACGTCAACACCGCCCGTGAGAGTACATAATTTGATATCTTTTTTTCTTTTCTTTCATTTTTTCTTTCTTTCCATTTTCTTTCTTTTTCTTTTCTTTTTTTTCTTCTCAACAGAAAGAAAACTAGTGAAACTAGAGAAGAGAAATCTCTACCGAGAATGTACGAAAACATTTTTTTTTTTTTTTTTTTTTTTTATCGAAACAGGTGGAAGGAATCATCGGATCAAAAAGCTCAAAGTTGCCATGAGGATCCTCACACAAGCCGTGAAAATGCTCATAGTTGCCCGCAATTCGTTCATAATTGCGGACATAGAGCTCTCAGTTACCATGAGAAGGTTCACACTAGCCGTCAAAATCCTCACACTTGCCGTCAAAACGATCATAGTTGCCGACTTTTCGTTCATAATTGCGGATATAGGGCTCATAGTTGAAAACATAATTTTTCATGCTTATCTTCAAAATACTCGCAGTTGGCTTCACAATGTTCACACGTGCTTTCAAAGTGCTCACACTCGCTTTCATGATGCTCACAGTTGCCGACTTTTTGTTCATAATTGCCGACCCAAGGCTCACAGTTGCCGTCAAAACGCTCATAGTTGTCGACTTTTCGTTCATAATTGCGGATATAGAGCTCACAATTGAATACATAATTTTTCATGTTTATCTTGAAAATACTCGCAGTTGGCTTCAGAATGTTCACACGTACTTTCAGAGTGCTCACACTTGCCGTCAAAACGCTCATAGTTGCCGACTTTTCGTTCATAATTGCGGACATTGGGGTCAAAGTTGCCGACATTGTAGTTTATGTTTACCTTCCAAATACTCTCCGTTGCCTTGACAATTTTCACACTAACCCTGAAATTGCTAACACTCGCTCTCACAAGGCTCATAGTTGTCGACCTTTCATTCATAATATGAAATATACAGTTGATAGTGTAAGTTAAATGTTTCATGGTTGCTGTCAAAAGGCTCACAGTTGCCGTCAGATTCCTCACTCAAGCCGTCACCATGCTCACATTTACCAATAAAGTGCTCATAGTTGCCGACTATTTGTTCATAATTGGCGACCTATGGCTCACAGTTGCCGTCAAAACGCTCATAGTTGCCGACTTTTCGTTCATATTTGCGAATATAGGGCTCACAATTGAAAACATAATTTTTCATGCTTATCTTCAAAATACTCACAGTTGACTTCAGAATGTTCACAGGTGCTTCCAAAGTGCTCACACTCGCTTTCATGATGCTCATAGTTGCCGACTTTTCGTTCATATTTGCGAATATAGGGCTCACAATTGAAAACATAATTTTTCATGTTTATCTTCAAAATACTCGCATTTGGCTTCAGAATGTTCACAGGTGCTTCCAAAGTGCTCACACTCGCTTTCACGATGCTCATAGTTGCCGACTTTTGTTCATAATTGCCGACCCAGGGCTCACAGTTGCCGTCAAAACGCTCATAGTTGCCGACTTTTCGTTCATATTTGCGAATATAGGGCTCACAATTGAAAGCATAATTTTTCATGCTTATCTTCAAAATACTCACAGTTGACTTCAGAATGTTCACAGGTGCTTCCAAAGTGCTCACACTCGCTTTCATGATGCTCATAGTTGCCGACTTTGGTTCATAATTGCCGACACAGGGCTCACAGTTGCCGTCAGAACGCTCATAGTTGCCGACTTTTCGTTCATAATTGCGGACTAAAGTCTCATAGGTGGCAACATAATGGTTCATGGTTGCCGTCAATATGCCCAAAGTTGAACACGTATCTCCCATGGAAAACTTTAACCGCTTATCGCCATGAGAGCTCAAAATCCAGCCTAAAGTTGAAATTGAACGCTGTCAGCGGAATCAAAACCTGGAGGATTTTTTTTTTTTCCTTTTTTACAAAGGAGCGTTCAATGGAATTCCGTAATATGAAATAAACTGAATATTCGTGTGAACGAGCATGAAAATTAGGACCTCTTTTATGCGTGTACGTAAGGGATGAGCTAAGTGACTGATGACAGATATGTTGGAATGTGAATGTCGATGAACCGAATAACATATCGTTGTTAATTCACAGATACAATTGAGACATGCTATATCTTTTCAAACGTAGGCATTTTGTAAGCAGCACCGCAAATTTTGTCCGCGAAGACAGGCTTTGCTGTCCGCCAAGATGTGCGGACATTGTGAGGGAAAATGAAAAGAAGAAAAATAGTGATAAAAATAAAAACAATATAAATTTTATTTCACCATATAGTTTACTCTTTCAATGGGCGAGCTATAATAGAGTAAGAAAGTAAATAAGAAGAATTTTACATTTTGCTCACACTTGTGGTCATTTTTATTCCAAATTAAGTTTTTGTACTATTGCAAGAAAACTATTCGTACCCGATTAATGCAATTTCTGCAAGACGTGAACCTACATACTTTACAGGGAAGTTCGTAAAAAGAATTGTTGTATCGCCATATATATATATAAAACTTTAAAATGTTACAGAAGGTTGAACATTTGACGGCAAACAGAGGCCACACTGACCGTCGAAAACTGCGAACGCAGCCGGCAGGTGTAGAGGAGAACACAAAATCATGTTCTTTCTCAATTGTAAAGAGACCGTAGAAGCTAGAATAGTGAAAGTTCTACACAAGACGTACTTAAACACAGTACATGCGACAACGTACAAACAGTTTGTATATACAAATTACTAACAGAGAAAATTCAGTTTCTCTTTTACCGGAGGGTTAAAATTTTGTCGGCGAAGACAGGTTTCGATTGCCGCAAAGATGTGTGGATACTGTGGTGGAAGGTGAGACGAGGAAAAATATTGATAAAAAGGAAAACAATATAAAATTTATTTAACTATATACTATTCTGCGTCAATGGGTGAACTATAAGAGAGTGAGAATGTAAATTGGAATACCATTACATTTCGCTCACCCTTGTGGTCAAGCTTGTTTGAAATTACGTTTCTACACTATTTTTGGGAAATTATTCAAACCAGAATAGTGCAATTTGCACAGAAAGTGTATGAAAATACTGTGCACGGGAATTGATATAAAGAATTGTAGTAACTCCAATTTTATGAAGGAAAATATACTTCAAATTGGTGCAGAAGGTTGAAAATATTACTGCAAGCACAGACCACACTGGCCGTCAAGGGCTTTGAACGCTACCTGCAAGGATAGATGAGAAATTGAAATCATTTTTTTCCCACTACGAATAGAAAAACCAATAAAACTAGAATAGTAATATTTCTAAACGGAATATATGCAAACACAGTATATCGCAGTAGGTTATTAGGAATTTTTATATTCACATTTACAAAAATAATAAAAATCATAATAATAATAATAATAAATAAATAAAAAAGTTATTACAGTTCAAAATGTAGCGGAGGGTTGAAAATTTTCCGGCTAAAACGAGGTTTATTGGAAATGAAGATGTGTGGGCATGCACCGTAAAAATAAGACAATCGTTAGAGCAGTGTGTGTGAGGGGGGGGGGGGGGAGATAAACATAGAAATAATGAAAAGAAATCACTAATATCCATTCCAGCTTCAATTAATGAACAATGATGTAGGGAGAGAGCAAACAACAACACTGCTGTTTATTCCTTCACATTCGGAATGACGGTCATCGCAGATTCTGTTTTTCCACTATATTGACGAAAGAATTAAGCATAGATTAGTGACATTACCAGCCTACCTGTACCAAAACACTGTGCATTGGAATATGTATAATATTAGTACTCTCATATTTGCGCAGATAAGGCTCATAGTTGCCGTCAACATGCTCACAGTTGCCGTCAAAATGCTCACACGTGCCGTCAAAATGCTCACACTTGCCGTCACAATTTATAAGGTTTAAAAAATGCGGTAAGAAGTAAAGCAACATAAATGTCACTTAACCAGATACTATTCTGTGCTAATGGGTGAGCAATAACAGAGTAAGAAAGTAAATTGGAAAACTTTTACATTTCGCTCACACTTGTGGTCATGTTTTTTTTTTTTTTTTTTTTTCTTTCTAAATTACGTTCTCCCACTATTTTAACGAAACTATTGAAACCAGAATAGTGCAATTTCTACATGAGGTGTACCTTGATCCCAGCATAACTGTGGGACGTAAATCTTGAAGATTTCATTTAATTTCATTTTTAATAATAATAATAATAATAATAATAATAATAGTAATAAATATGTGCAAGAAAGTTGAAATTTGGCTTAATACGGGAGGCGAACGACCCAGGCTGTTTGCCGGAATAAAACTTGGATCCCTAACGCCAGAAGCGCATATATTAACGGCTTAGCCACGAGGTGGCTGATACAGAAATAATGCAAATTCCAATATTTTTACTTTTCGCTAATGTTTGAAATTGTTGTTATTGCAAATCACGTTTTTAACAAAACTGTTCTAACTACAAAAGTGAAATTTCAACCCAAACCATGGCAAAGCACTGAAAAGTAAGGAAAAGCATGGCAAAGTAAAGAAATATGTAAAGAATATATATTTAACCGCAGTGACACGGAATATATATAAAAATTCATCCATGGTTTTTCTCACAAACCCAACTCCCCCCCCCCCCCCCGAAAGAAAAGATAGGGTTATTGCATCTCTGTGGTCCGGTGCATAATCGTGGCAGATAGGTTAAAATTTCAAGGGACTTCGTGCACACTATAGCAACAGCAAAGTATATGGGAAGGAACGGCAGAAATCCGATAAAACGCGGTGTTGGCGTGTGCCACCTCGGTAGTGAAAGAAGAATTTCTTTCTGTGAACACGAATTTTTCTCAACGAGATTAAATAAATAAATAATTTAATAAAAATTAAATACTTCTAAGGGAAGAACACAGCAAATGAATGACGAGGTAGGTAAAAATTCCAAATGGAAATACAGGGCTGTGAAGTTCAAAAAATAAATAAATAAATAAACCATTATCATACTTAAAAATATGTGGTAAAAATTAAAAAGAAAATAAGACCTTTGTTGTACTCTCACGAGAAGATACACACATCGTCTGGAAATTTGAGTCGATAGAAAGCACACAACTGTGATCTAAAACAACCAAATTTAAAACGAAATCAACACATAAGTGTAACCTAATGAAGTTCAACAAAATAAAGCATACGGTAAATTGTGGCGGTGATGGAGGGCGCAGTTGCCGTCAATTAAACCAGTGCGTGCACGCTTAAGTTTAACGGGAGCGAGAAGGTAAACCATGTCGGTGATGGATGGCTTAGTTGCCGTCATATAGAGAAACCCCTGTCTATCGTGAGACCCATGTTCCACTTGCTAACACTTTCATGTATGTGAAAAGAAGTAAAGATCGGCAAGTGCGAGCGAGTGGGAAAAGGTAAAGTCGGCAATTATGAGCAAATGGAAAAAAAAAGTCGGCAATTATGAGCATATGGAACATTCCACATAAGACACTTGTTGCACTCTCAAGAGAAGATATATATATTTATACCTCATCAGGAAAGTACACAACTGTGAGCGAAAACAACCAAATTAAGAAATCAGCACATAAGTGTAAACTAATGAAATTCAACAAAAGAAAGCATACGGTAAATTGTGGCGGTGATGGAGGGCGCAGTTGCCGTCAATTAAACCAGTGCGTGCACGCTTAAGTTTAACGGGAGCGAGAAGGTAAACCATGTCGGTGATGGATGGCTTAGTTGCCGTCATATAGAGGAGCCCGTGCTTATCATGAGACCCGTTTTCCCCTTACTAACACTTTTAAGTATGTGAAAAGAAGTAAAGATCGGCAAGTGTGAGCGAGTGGGAAAAGGTGAAGTCGGCAATTATGAGCATATGGAACATTCCACATGAGACACTTGTCGCGCTCTGAAAAGAACATATATATATATATATATACCTCATCTGAAAAGTACACAAGTGTGAGCGTAAACAACCAAATTAAGAAAAAGAAATCACCACATAACTGTAAACTATTGAAATTCAACTAAAGGAAGCATACGGTAAATTGTGGCGGTGATGGAGGGCGCAGTTACCGTCATGTAAACTAGTCCGTCCACGCTTAAGTTTAACGGGAGCGAGAAGGTAAACCTTGTCGGTGATGGATGCTTTAGTTGCCGTCATACAGAGGAGCCCCTGCTTATCATGAGACCCATGTTCCCCTTGCTAACACTTTTACGTATGTTTAAAAAAATAAAGATCGGCAAGTGTGAGCGAGTGGGAAAATGTAAAGTCGGCAATTATGAGCAAATGGAAAAAAAAAAGTCGGCAATTATGAGCATATGGAACATTCCACATAAGACACTTGTTGCACTCTCAAGAGAAGATATATATATTTATACCTCATCAGGAAAGTACACAACTGTGAGCGAAAACAACCAAATTAAGAAATCAGCACATAAGCGTAAACTAATGAAATTCAACAAAAGAAAGCATACGGTAAATTGTGGCGGTGATGGAGGGCGCAGTTGCCGTCAATTAAACCAGTGCGTGCACGCTTAAGTTTAACGGGAGCGAGAAGGTAAACCATGTCGGTGATGGATGGCTTAGTTGCCGTCATTTAGAGGAGCCCTTGCTTAACATGAGACCCATGTTCCCCTTACTAACACTTTTAAGTATGTGAAAAGAAGTAAAGATCGGCAAGTGTGAGCGAGTGGGAAAAGGTGAAGTCGGCAATTATGAGCAAATGAAAAAAAAGTCGGCAATTATGAGCATATGGAACATTCCACATATGACACTTGTTGCACTCTCAAGAGAAGATATATATATATTTATACCTCATGAGGAAAGCACACAACTGTGAGCGAAAACAACCAAATTAAGAAATCAGCACATAAGTGTAAACTAATGAAATTCAACAAAAGGAAGCATACGGTAAATTGTGGCGGTGATGGAGGGCGCAGGTACCGTCATTTAAACCAGTGCGTGCACGCTTAAGTTTAACGGGAACGAGATAGTAAGCCATGTCGGTGATGGATGGCTTTGTTGCCGTCAAATAAAAGGGACCCCGCTTACCATGAGACAAATGTACTTTTTTTGGGAACGGACACATTATATGGAGGGCTAAGTGCACAGCCTGAATGCCAGGTGTACTTGTCGGTGATAGTATGGCAACTGTGGTATCTGGTGTCATGCAGGCAGTACGGACTGGGGTAGGGAATTGACGGACGAGGTCGCCCCTGTCTACCGTACGTTCCCTTTAAAGATCTCGCCCACACTTGCTGCGAGGTTCTTCCATCTCCTGTAAGACCGCTTACCCGCAAAACACGCGCGGATCAGACACGAGTCAGACACGTGCGCGTGTAAGTAATGATCAAACGAACGGCACTAAAAAGCGGCCGGAGAGGGGGACAT
>NW_027657493.1:0-26887 GCF_964235325.1 Thermobia domestica | reverse complement strand
GTGTGCACAATGTCAAAATTCAAGTTTGATTTTTCTGTATTTTCTCTCACCTCAATTCTCGACTAAATAAAGACTTTATTGAGATGAATGCATACTTGAAAACAGAAAATATTTAAGTCTTTACATTTGTCAAGTAGAAAGTCATTTAGTTTGATTTGAGTGTTGTATTCCACAGACAGATCTCAACAGCACTGCGGTTAGTATATCAAGTAAGGATAATATCCATAATTACTCCCATAGGAATATTTAGTAAACAGATTTTTGATTGTTCATATCTTAAGATCAATTGAGTGGGTCACGTCGATCAGCTTTAGACCTTCTGTCTCCTGACCAAATGAATGGTAACGCATCAAGTAGCTTTTGAGATTTTTGTCACCCGGACGGACACAGACAGACAGACAAAATACATCAAGGATATTTTGGAAAACCAAACTTCCTAAAAAAGTAACACAAAAATTAGGAAGGTAATTTATTACAATTGTAGTATTATCAGAAGTGGAACTTAAAATTGACAAGAAAATCATATATTGTAGAAAAATTTGTTATCCGTATTCTTTTTGGTCAGGTTTTAATGTAACGAAGTGCTCTTACCTGCCCATTTTATGTCCAAGAGGTCCAAAAAGATTTGTGCCGATGAGGTAGGAAATACTGGCTGGAAGGAATGTGACGCCAAGCTGCCAGCGATCTGCATTCATGGTATCCATCATCCATAATGGGAGGGATGGTTCTAACATTGCTATCCCCATATTTGCAAACGTAATCGCTCCTGGAAACAAATGTTTGAAATTTAGTTCATGAAAACTTTTCTTTAACCAATAAAGATTTATTACATTATTTCTCTTGGTAGGTTCTAAGTAGGTTAATGATCCGCATGGCTGGGAAGTGGTAATGCAAAAGTAAAGTTGAAAGTACGTTGGTCCAATGTAGGCCTACTTTAAAGTGACTGTTGGCCAACCAACAAATTGCCATTATTTATCTAACAACTTCGACCTGACACTCCTAATCGCAATCTTACTTCAATCTTGTTGCTCTACAGCGATCGAAGTTAAAAATCTAGTTCCGGTTCAAATAAAGAGTTAAGACAGAAAATGGTACCTATCTTACAACATTAAATCGATAAAAAAAAAAAAAAAAAAAAAACTACTCCCTGTCCATTTTCTTGTACGCCTTATATTTGGAGAACTACACAAAGTATAGCCGAACCTATACTATCACTTAACTCAAGTGTGCTTATTCCATAAAAAAGTACGAAAACTCGATTTAGGGGCCGTTAAAAAATTTTGTGGCCCTGATCCAGAAACTAATTATTGGTCAAGTTCGCAATCTTATGACCCATTTTTATTTGATCATTCCTAAAATTCTTGTTGCTTTATCTAGATGAATATTAAAACCAAAAGTTACAGAGGATTTCTTTCATTTCAGGTTTTAATAGAGAAGTAAGGGTGGAAGTAAAATATGTTCTTGGGACGCTTAATTTATTACAGAAGACCGACTCCTGCTATTTATTACCCCTTTTTGCCCCTAACGATCAATGTTAAAACGCCACTTGTGGTTTAAGTAGAGGGTTAAGAGAGAAAAAAATGTACCTATCTTTAGAACCTTAAATCGATTCTAAAGAAACACTTCTCGCTTTCCATTATCATGTTTACTCTATAGCGATAAACGTTAAAGCCAGAAGTGGCTGATTTCTGCAGGTCTAGTATGAATACAAGGTTAAAAGATAATATATTACCTACTCTTAAACGCTAAATTGATTATAAAAACTACTCCTCGCTATCTATTAGGTACCGTTTGTGCTCAGTTCGTTGTGATCATGGGCGGACCTAGGAATTGTTTGCTGGGGGAAGGGGGCAAACCTTTTACTTGGTCCCGGACCTGTGGAATACTTCCTGTATTCTGACGTTCTTATAGGTGGCATTTTTTTATTTTTTGTCATGAAGTTGGAAGGGCAATGTCCTCCCTATAGTTCAGCCCATGGTTGTGATCAACGTTAAAACCGGAAAAGGTTGATTTATAGTACTTTCAAAGGATGAATCACCTCCCTCAACGAACTCAATTACTAACTCTAGACCCTCTACATTTTGGCTAAAAATTGATGGTGATCCATCAAGTACTTATTGAGATTTGTTGTCTCCCGGACGGACAGGTAAATATATAACTTCTTAAAAATTAACGACCTCACCGAACTTCTTAAAAATTAATGATCTCATAGCTGCTTATTTCGTACATTTTTTTAAAAGCGTATATGCAGTGTTTGAAGTGGAAAAAAAGCAGATACAGTATGTTTTATTACGATTTTGATTCGACATACCGTCTATCTAAATGTTGAAATACAGTGAGGGTATGTTGCCTAAAATATTGCATTTCTATTTACATAATGACTGAAAACCACTGGAGAGCTTCTCTTTAGTTACGAGAGGGAAGAAGGCATAGGGAGACTTTGATCCCTCGCCAACAACTTTCTGAGAAAAATTAAAACATTCCCTTACTTATATTATAGAGAATTATACACGAAAATGCTCCAAACACCGAGTTTTTATATTAACAATTACCTGCGGGGAAAGTTTCCGGGTATACCAAGCTCCCGGAAGAATTGCCCCCACAGCAGACAACTCCTAGATCCGCTCATGCCCAAAACATGACATTTATATGAATTACGACAAGAAGACCACACACATACATACGAAAGAAACAATTCAATATAGCACATCAAAATATAAACTAGATGGACTTCTTTGAAGACACTTCATTTTAAAAACAAAAGGTAGAAAAAAGATAACAAAAATGTCGGTGTTGTCAACTTAGAAATTATTTCTACATAAGAAATAAAATCCTTTTGCGTGCAAAGCTATTCGTCAATTACTGTGTATAAAAATGAATTTATTAATGGTATTTAGCATCTGCTCTCCCTTGATGGTATGTCTTGATCACTAAAAACCAGATGCGGTATGCCTTCGTCAATGAAAAACCAGAGGCGGTATGCCTTCGTCAATGAAAAACCAGAGGCGGTATACCTTCGTCAATGAAAAACCAGATGCGGTATGCCTTCGTCAATGAAAAACCAGAGGCGGTATGCCTTCGTCAATGAAAAACCAGAGGCGGTATACCTTCGTCAATGAAAAACCAGAGGCGGTATGCCTTCGTCAATGAAAAACCAGAGGCGGTATAGTATACCACTGCATACCGTCTCACTTCGACCACTGCGTATATGGCATCATATATGAAACTAAGTATAAATTGCAAAAGCAACTTTATTAACGGATTTTAAAAACTAGACATACTTTTTCTATCCATTTATTTGTTATTAATTATTTCAATGTAAAAAATCAGAGTAACTCACAGACTTAATCATCAGCGCCTAGCCCAAACTGCAGTACGCAAAAACTAATGTAGGCAGTACTTTTATGGCATATATAAGACAAGAAACACTTTTCTGTTCTTTGGAAGTGCGAACTCTAAGGGTGATTTTTTCTGTCTTTTTTCAAAAGAGCACCCGATTATTTCAAGAGTTCCTGAAGTTTGAGATGAAAAAAAAAAAAAAAATCATCATACACTCTAGAACATAGGTTTTCAACCTTTTCCACTGGCGTGCCACCGAACATATATATATATATTTTTTTATTAATATCACCACAAATCGTACATACAACCAACAGCAGCTCGCGTACCACAGATTGAGAAGCCTTGCTCTAGAATAAACTGTTTAAAGAGTTTTCCACTTACTTCTTATCCGAATATGAGATTTGTGAGTTGAGTGATCGCTTACTATTTGCGTCCTTTGTCAACAGCAAAACTACATAAGAGGAGACCTACAATTTACCGAGGTACCTTCGATATTACTCACCGGGAATCGATCTCAGAATCTCATGTATTAAAGATGTACGCACTAGCCACTAAACCAGTAAAGAAGACTGTGACTTTGAAGTTGAGCGGAGAAATTTGACAGGGGACTAGCGACACATCAATCCATTTTTATGCTTTTTTTTAAAAAAAGGGGGGGGGGATCACTCAGAACATGCTGTTCTGATATTTGTTTATTGAATTTTGAGTCCTTTGTCCACATCAAGGCTATATGAGACATGGACCAAAAGTTTTAACGTTTTCGGGAGTCTGAACCACCCTAATGCGTTCAAGTTTTAGTACTCCCACCGGGAATCGAACTGGGGACTACGATCATCAAAGACACAATATACTCTGATGTGTGCATGTAACTTATTGCACTGTTTAAAAATTTTAAATAAAAAATAACCCAACCATAAAATTTAAAAATATCCTCATTAGTTCCAGCACCTGCCCACAGGCAGAATATTCAATAATAATAGTAATAATAATAATAATAATAATAATAATAATAATAATAATAATAATAATAATAATAATAATAATAATAATAATAATAATAATAATAAGTATATATAGAGCAACGTGACGTATTCAAAATACTGATGGAAGGTATGCAAGAAGTTCGATAGTCCCTTAGGTATACTACTGCTGGATTCATGACAGCCCACCCACCATGCCTTGTCTACGGCTCTTATGGGGCGTTTACACTTGGTCGATTTAGTCGCACGACTAAATCGACTCGTTGCATTTGCCACTAAATCGAAGCAACTAGGCCGAATCAGATCGATGGATGTGTTCAATTATTTCAACCACAGAAAATAGGGGGCGTTTACACTTGGTCGATTTAGTCGCACGACTAAATCGACTCGCTGCATTTGCCACTAAATCGAAGCAACTAGGCCGAATCAGATCGATGGATGTATTCAATTATTTCAACCACAGAAAATAGAACGTCTTTCAATTCGGTTGCCAGTCGATTAGTCGCCTTCGATCAACAAGCGATTAAGTTGAAGTCCCGTTTACACGGTCGATTAGTTGAAAGTGACGTCAATTCAACTGAATCGAACGCAAATCGACTAAGTGTAAACGCCCCAATAGAACTTCTTTCAATTCAGTTGCCAGTCAATTAGTCGCCTTCGATCAACAAGCGATTAAGTTGAAGTCCCGTTTACACGGTCGATTAAGTTGAAAGTGACGTCAATTCAACTGAATCGAACGCAAATCGACTAGGTGTAAACGCCCCATTATTCTCCGGGGCCTGCTCCGAGCGGAAATTCCTGTGGAAATGATTAGTCTAACTGGTGAATTATTAGAGTAATGAACAAGATCTAGCTAATTTCTTATAATTGTATCACTGTCACAGTTCTGTTTAATGTTAATGGACAAAATTACTTTGGTTTCTCTAATTACTAATGTAGCAACGTAAAGATTGTCATTAGAATGTTCTTACCTGCAGCAACGACAATGTACGGGTCCTTAATCAAAGTAAAAATCGATGGAGGATCCTGATCTTTTTTCACAATTCCTGGCTGTAGAACAAGCAACTGTAGTACTTTGAAAATTAAAAAAAAAAAAAAAAGTTATTAGGAAGTAAATATAACACACACGATTGAAGAACATATATTTTTTAAAAAAAAATGAGCAAGGAGAAAATAAGGGTTCACAATAAAGACACATGCATTAATCTTTTCATTTGACATGCGTCTAATTTTTATAGTCGTTTTAAATTCAGCAAAAACTGCCACAATATGTTCAGTACCAGTCAGGATTCCATGCTCTATAGCAGTGCTATTCACACTTTTTTTCTCGCGTACCCCTAAACACAGTTCGCAATCAAATTGTGTATCCCTGAAACTGTTTAAAAGAAAATTGAAATTAACTTATTGAACTTAATACATATATTCTGTTGATTAACAAGGGGAGCAAATAGAGACCCAACAAAAGGACAATCATTGTGCCAATCAAAAGGCTATTTACAGGGGAATAAATGCAGATGAGGACAATGTTAAAAATTCAAAAACTACAAGTAACTTTAGAACTAACCTGTTAATAAGATAGCTGAGCTTGTTTCCGGGACTCCAACTCCTCGATTCTTTGTCGAATCTTCGGGAGTGCGAGAATCAGAGCTGATTCTGGATTCGAGCAATTTCTGTGCTTCATTTTTATTGATCTTAACGCAGAGAAACCATTGGAAAGGAAATAAATTCTCAAACTATGATAATTCAATAAATATTGGTAATATGCTTATTTTAGGATTATGTATCCCCAGAAACATCTTCGCGTACCCCCAGTTGAATAGCACTGCTCTATAGTGCTGAAAATGACAACTCGTGTAAAAGGCTTTTTTTTTCTTGCTATTGTAAGAGATCAAAGTACTTTTTGTGAAATGAATAATAATTGAGGTATGCAAGTGAACACCTACATTAGGTCGTTTAAAAAAACATTGAGCCTTTTGCGCATATGGTGTTGTGTCTCAAGTCTCAGGGTATATGAGTCCTAGCGGGTCAAGCCTAATGTCATTTAAAAACTGACAGTTGAAGCTGGTAGATATGCAAAAAAGTGTTTGGAATTCTTATAATGAGACATAATGTATTACCCATGAAGACTAATGAACTTTCAGCAAACCTGCATTACATTTTAACAATTTTATTTTGATAAAGGCAAAATGCTGCGCAGCTCCGTGAAAAAAAAAAAAAAAGTTCTCTTAACGGACAAGATAGGTTATCTCAAAATAAACATTGAAATGTGGTTCACTCGCTTTCGTTCTAGAAATTTTGATGTCCAAGATGTTCCTCGCAGTGGGCGATTAATCACAGAAAAGAGTGATATTCTAGCAAAATGGAGTAAAATTTGTACGTAAGCGGTCATGACATCATCAATGATCTAAACCCATCATCAAATAGTGTTAAATCACTGGCTAAGAAAAAAAAAAAAAAAAGAGTGTCAACGTTTGGGTGCCACATGATGTGACAGAAACATTTACTTGCTGCGAATCTCTACTAAAACGTTACGAACTCAACCATTTCTGAAGCAGTTAATCACTAATAATGAAAAGTGGATAACCTGCAACAACAATGTACGACAAAGATCGTGGTCGAAGCGAGAAGCTCCACAGTTCTGTAGTAAAACTCACAGTGACACTCAGGAAGGTCATGTTGTGCGTTTGGTTGTCATAACATCACGAGCTGCTACTGCCGAGCAGAATGACTCAAACCTGTGCTGTCGACAATTAGCCCGAGTGCACTTAGCAGTTGAAAAGAAACTGACTGGACAACGCCAGACCACATTTCTGTTTAACGGCCCATCAGAAATTGAGAGAAGTTGGCTGGGAGGTTTTGATTTAATTTAATTTAATTTTCAGTTTAGTGTCCCTTTCAGTAGCGAAACTATATGAGACTTGGATCTGCAGCTAACGTGGAATCCGAACCACATGAGCTCCCGTCGGTAATCGAACCCGGGTCTCCCACGCCAAAGACGCGGAAGCCAATCTTTTTGCCACGAGGGAGCTCGACTTCAAAGTTTCAATGCATGCACCGTATATACCGGACCTGGCACCGTTCGACTACAATTTGCTTCAGTCTTTGCAGATCTCTCTGAATGGTGTTACGTTATAGGTCTGTAAAAACCATGTTCCGTAAGTTAAAAAAAAAAATCACATTAGTTCTAAAGCGACGGAATTATAGTGTTGCCGGAAAAATGGCAGATCATTGTAGAAAATGGTGCATATGGGGTTTCATAATATTATTTCAAATAACAATACATATATTCGCAATTTGACCACCAAAGGTTAAATAGCTTTTAGAGAACCTGAGAGATAAACATATAATTAATTATTCAGTTCTTAAGTAGTTCATGTATATACGTGGTATCCCGAACTATCACAGCTCTAAACGAATCGAATTTATGACAGTTAGAGAAAACTTACATCGAGCACTGACGTGAAAAATTAGAAACTAAGCTCAAAGACATATCTCCACTCTAAGTTTCTTACACAGTTTTCTGAAACAGTATATTTTAGTGAATTCAAGATATCTAACAGGTTTCAATCTCAAAAGTTACAATTTTAGACACGAAATCCTGTTGACTGTCTGATATTTGCAGGGTTATTTTTTGGTTCAATCCGGGACACATCAGATCATGGGCGTCTCTGGCGGGGGGACGGGGGGGACGTGTCCCCCCAATATTTTGAAGTGACAATCTAAAATTCCGCTGAGATACTAGCAGTTAGATCATTTCCTTTGATGTCCCCCCCAAATTTTACATGCCAGAGACGCCAATGCATCAGATGTATATTATATTTACAAGGTAACTAATTACATTTACCTAAGTATATTTGACTAATTGTGAATATTATACTGTCAAATCATGCGAGCGTTTGAAAGTCTGGATAATACTTCGATGTGAAGAAGATGCTCATCATATAGATAAAATCTAAACAACGGACTTAATACTGCATACTTACACCCGTCACCAAGAGCGAGGGCTGCCAAAATAAGAAACGGCGCTGACTTCCCTACAAATTGATACATTACACCACCAAATGGGGGACCAATAAGAACTCCTAATGCTAAGCCTCCGAGAGCGATGCCCATTGCGTTGCCTCTTTCTTTGTCATCCGGATACCTCTCAGCAAGCATCCCCATTCCTTGAAAAAGAAAAATTATTTGGAGTTAAAGTGAAAGTATTTTCACTACTGCTAAGAGATGAGTCATTATATGAAAAAAAAAAAAAAAAACACTAACATGTAAATACATTTTGAAATTAATCAGTATATTATAGTAGTCATATGAAAAATAAAGCACAAATCCATCTGTCCAATGTAATCACACGTTCAAAAAAATATTATTCATTTCCCAAAAGTAATGCTGCAAAGTGTAACGTGGGTTCCTGTCACCACGGCATGGCGCATCCTCAGGTTGCGGATCGAGGATAAGGCCTCTAGATATAGAGGTTAGCTGCGAATATACTGAATAAGCAGTCGCGGACAGCCGACTAGGAGTGGTCCTCCAGCCTGGGGTTTTAGGTAAGGCTGACAACCTCATCCTGTAAAATAAAGCACTTGTTCAGAAATATTCACAAAAGCCTCGGACAAGGACTGATAACTTGCCACGACCTCAGCAAAAGAAAATGAACATGAGATTTGAAACATGGAATATTAGAAGTCTTTATAGGGCAGGTGCGTTAAAATCCGTAACGAGTGAGTTAGAGAAATACAGGATGGACCTAGTAGGAGTTCAGGAAGTTAGGTGGGAAGGAAATGGATCTGTGAATTCCGGAAATTTTACGTTCTTTTACGGGGAAGGAAATAAAAATCACCAGTTAGGAACAGGGTTTTTCGTTCACAAACAAATATTACCAGCAATTAAACGGATGGAATTTGTTACTGACAGACTTTCTTTTATTACTCTTAAGAGACGGTGGTGTGATATTATTGTTTTAAATGTACATGCCCCAACTGAAGATAAGTATGACGATATAAAAGACAGTTTTTACGAAGAAGTGGAACGGATATTTGACCAACTCCCGCCATATCATATGAAAATTCTATTAGGGGATATCAATGCGAAGGTAGGACGAGAGGATATCTTCAAACCGATTATAGGGAACGAATGTTTGCATAAGGAAAGTAATGACAACGGTGTTAGACTCGTGAACTTTGCAACATCCGAAAACCTAATCGTGAAGAGTACAAAATTCCCACATCGCGACGTTCATAAATACACTTGGACATTACCAGACGGAAAATCACATAATCAAATCGATCACGTTTTAGTAGATAGAATAAGGCAATCTAGCATAATTGATGTCCAGTCGTTTAGAGGGGCTGATTGTGACACTGATCACTGCCTGGTAGCAGCCATAATACGAGAGAGATTATCGTTGAATAAAGGTAATATTCATTGTCCGAAAACGGAGAGATTCAATTTAAAGAAATTAGAAGAGAGCCAGGTAAGAGAGGAATACCAGATTGAACTTTCGAATAGATTCTCGGCTTTAGAAGATTCGAAGTGCACTAGTGTTGAGGATACCTGGATTGAAATTAGAGATAGCATTAAAATTTCAGTAAAAGAAAAATTGGGACACGCGGAAATATGTAGGAACAAACCATGGTTCGACCAGGAATGCATTAAACTAGCAGAGAAGAGAAAACAGACAAAAGTACATTGGCTACAAAATCCGAATGAAATAACTACCCAAATTTCGCTGATATCAGGCGGGAAACTTCCAAAACTTTTAGAACAAAGAAACGCGATTTTTTGAAAGCTAAAATTAAGGAACTTCAAGATAATAGTAAAATAAAAACATCCGGGACATGTATAAGGGGATCAGCGAATTTAAGAAAGGCTATCAACCTTGTGCTTATATATTAAAGAAAGCTGACGGAACAGTTCTCACTAATACGGATAGCCTCTTAAATAGATGGAAAGATTTCTTTGACGATTTGCTTAACACGCAACCAAAAACTACTATGCGTGGAGAAGAGGAGATACACACCGCAGAACCGTATATTCCAGAACCCAACCGAATAGAAGTAGAAACCGCTATAAAGAAATTAAAGAAACACAAATCTCCTGGTGTAGATGAAATTCCGGCTGAGTTAATTTTAGCTGGAGGCGAAAACTTGTGGAACAAGATACACAAGCTCATTCTCCTTATCTGGAACAAGGAAGAATTGCCACAAGAGTGGAAAGAATCAATCATTGTTCCAATTCACGAGAAATGTGACAAAACTGACTGTAATAATTACCGAGGCATTTCTCTTCTGTCAACATCCTATAAAATCCTTTCAAATATTCTATTAGCAATATTGACCCCATACGCAGATGAAATTATTGGAGATTATCAGTGTGGATTTAGACGAAATCGATCAACTATCGACCAAATATTTACCATTCGCCAAATACTCGAAAAAAAGTGGGAATACAATGCCCCGGTACACCAACTATTTATTGATTTTTAGAAAGGCGTACGACTCGGTTAGGAGAGAAACATTATACAACGTTCTTACAGAACTTGGAATACCGAGAAAGCTAATTAGATTAATTAAAATATGTTTAAATGAATCCCAAAGTAAAGTCCGGGTAGGAAAATTTTTGTCCACCAGCTTTCACGTCGAAAATGGCCTGAAACAAGGAGATGCGTTGTCGCCATTATTATTTAACTTTGTTCTGGAATACGCTATAAGTAGTGTTGTAAATAGAAAAAAAACGTTCGTGTTTTTTCAGAAATGTACGTTTTTTTTAGAAAAAAAAACATTGCCTCTCGTTTTTTTTTCTAAATTTCGTTTTTTTTTTCAAATAGGCATTTCTAATGCATCTTACGTCTGTTTAAGTATTAAATATTTTTATGTAGGTATAATCACCGTAAAATGCAACATAAATTAAACGCTAGATACTGATACGCTACAAATATTTTACAATTTACAGGAATGCCATACCTATTAACAATTCGGGTTTCAGCAGTTTTCATCAATATCAACTAAGAAATAAAAGTAGAAATGAAATTTTGTTTTTTCGTGAAAGCAGACCTTTAATAAGTACGAAAATAATGTCACGAACAGTATAAAATTCAAATAACTTGTCTAAAGGTAAAAACTAATACTAATATGCCTAATAGTATTTTTCTAAATGTCATATATAAATAATTTGTCGACTAGATATATATGATATGCCGGCTCTACCATATATGCAACATGTGCATTTGCGTGGAGCGGCAAGTTTGGATGGTCCGGTAAAATCTGTCATAAGTATATTATTTAAATTAAATATTTCTTGTTGGAAACAGACTACATGATGATGGTAGTTACATTTACTAAGCTGACCTCCTATTTGAATACTACATTCATAAATTATGTTTAGTTTGCATTTGGTCAAGGCCACATGGACAATGCTAAAGCAAATGGTTAAATAAATCCCAGCACAAATTGCTTGATTGTTGCCAAATGGAAGAATTTAGTTCTCGAATAGTAGTGAATATCTGTTCCAGTTAGTAAGTTATCACAGTTTTGATATGACAACTAGTCTTGTTTTTGTCAGAAACAAGTTCCTTATCATTGAAGGTAGAAACAAGTTTTTTTAAAAAAAATGTTAACAGATATTGAAGAGAAATTAAGAAATAAAGATAAAAGAGCTAGTTGCACTGGAATTGCAAACTGATACATTGAGATCGAAGCTCGATAGTGAATTCTATAAAAAGGATTACCATTTTTCCTCTGCAGGTGTGTTTGCTTTATCTTTCACTAACGTAATAGATTAATATTTTTTTTGAAAAAAAAAGACACAACGGGATTGCATTTTTAGTAAGTATTTAAGCCTTTCTGAGTGCAACTGCACTTACCCTCACCTTTGTTGTCCATGCTGGAGTAGCATACTTAAAATCATGACTTTTAAGATTTGTTCTTTCTGGAGAAAGGGGAAGGCGGCAAATTAATCCATTGCATGGGGCGACAAATTGACTAGGACCGGCCCTGATGACATGTATATAAAAGACATGAATATAGGATGACACAATTTGAAGTAATGCAGCGTGTTTCAAAATTAATATTTGGGTTTTGAAATTTTGTAGTATCTATTACAATTAACTTACAATTATAAATATTATATCAAATGAAAGAGCAACTCAAACAGTTTTGTACGCACGCATGTACATGCATTGTTTCTTCTGTCTGCCGTTAGAAAGAGCAAGCAGAAAAGATGTAGACTAGAGAGCAGAAAGTTTTTTTGTGTTTTAATAAAGACAATCTGTACAGTGCAACTGTCTGTGTGAAGAAGACGCTTGCAACTACGTCCTTATCGTTTGCAGTTGCTACAGGTCTAAAGCCTACAGATTACAGTTTACGTGCCAATTTCGCAAGTGAAATATTGCTGCATAACAATGAAAATTTTCTGGATCGTGTAGTCTTCAGTGATAAATAGACATTTCACCTAAGATCTAATGTGAACACTCATAATGTTTGTATCTGGCCGTCAGCAAATCCTCAGGAGATGGTACACTTGAAATGAGACCCCTAAATTGAATGTGTTTTGTGCCATATGGTGGAAAGTTTATGAGCCTTTCTCACCTATCGACTAGATGTGTGCCGTGTGACAAATGAATCTCACATTGAACACTTGTAGCAAAGACTGTTTGAGGTGCTCTTTTACTTGATGCATTGCTTATAATTGTACGTAAAATGTAATAAGTACTACGAAGACTTAAAACCCCAAAATTCATTTTGAAACACCCTGCATTTCTCACCAACAGTGTTGGAACTAAGATGTAAAACGAAGAGAAAATTTTCCTTATAAAGTATTGTTTACAACAACTATATTATTATTAGTCGAGACTATAACTACAACAACAACACGAGTTAGTAGTCAAAAAATGTAATCAAATGTATACTCGGTGGCCCAGGTAGCCAAAGTGGCACACACGGGTGTGTCATTTGTTTAATCCGCTCCTGTGTGGACACTAATTAAGATATTGGGATATTATTCTTGCAAAATATGGTTGGACTATAGTTTATCATATTATTTTTTTTCTTCTGGTGTCGAATTTCCTTCTCAAATATCACTCCAGTCAAAAATTCGAGAATTTTCTAATTTCGAATTTCCTTTACTTCTTTTTTCCCTGTAGCTTCCTTCGTTGTAGAAAGACCTCCTTATACTTGCCAGGTAGATACCTCGGATGGATACCTAACTGTTGACATCAATTAGACGGGCCTGCGCGCAGTGTTCCCAATTAGGAAAATTAAAATTTTCCTAAATTTGGGGGAAAAATTAGAAATTTTTGTTTATAAATCCGTACCTATACGTCTGAGTGAAAGTCAACTTACGCCAATCGAACATTTGTCCTTACTTAACAAACGCAAGTACAGATCGTTACAATGTGGTAATTAGGGAACGCACGAAAAATTCGTATTTAGGTTCTAACCCTTGATTTTTCTAGTTTTTCCCTACTTTTCTGTTTACAGTAATATATTTTTGGTAATTAGATGTTTTGTTCCTTAAATATCGTCGTGTACCTATATTTAATTTAAGATAGTTTGCGTCTGTCTGGTAGCAGTGTTACCAGCTACAGAAAATTTTAATTCCAGATTTTAGGGGGAAATTTTGAAAAAAAATATCTGTTTTGTCTCTATTATTTCCCTCTTGTTGGCTATATCGGACCAAACGTACCAGTATCTGGAAGTCTTGTCTTTGCTCTACACAACACATTATAGAAAGTTTCAATAGGATAATTAGGGGAAGTACAGTAGACCTTGTTCTCTAATTGGGAAGGTAACTGTGATTTTTTTAAAGGTAGAATGAGATATGTTTTATTGACATGCTGACTTTATTAGATATCGTCACAATACTTGTAGGATATATTAGAGGGATACCAAAGCTTATTTTAAGATAGTTTGTGTGTGTCTGATAGTAGTGTTGCCAGCTACAGAAAATTTTAATTCCAGATTTTAGGGCAAATTTTGAAAAAAAAAAAACCTTTTTATTTCTATTATTTCCTTCTTGTTCGCTACATTCGAACAAACGTACCAGTGTCAAACAGCCTCATCCTTAGCCTACACAGCGCACCATAAAAAGTTTCACTAGAATAATTAGGGAAAGTACAGTTGAGGTTTATAATAAACCATGTTCTGTAAGTGGTAAGAAAATGGTGAATTTCTGAGGTAGAATGAGATTTTTAAAAAAAATTCATGCTTACTTTGTTATATATCGCCATAATACTTGTAGGATATATTCTTGGAGTACTAAGGGCTATTTTCAGATAGTTTTCGTCTGTCTGATGGCAGTGTTTCCAGCCAAAACAATTAATTCCCGCTTTTAGGTGAAAAATTCGGAAAATTTCCCTTTTCCCCTCTATTATTACCCTCTTGCTGACTACATTGAAACAAACGTACCACTACCTGAAAGCTTCCTCTTTTCCCTACAGAACGCACCATAAAAAGTTTCAATAGGATAATTAGAGAAGCTGTAGCCCCGGCATATTTGATTTTTGCTTGTGAGGCGTAAAAAGCGTCAAAATTTCATGTGTATGACAGAATTTTTTCTTTCCCTCTTTGAATGGAAGCAAGCGACTTCAGGATTTCACTGTACCTTGTCAACACACCAAATATTTTTTTAGGCGACTTGAACCCATATAGCAGCAGTGGTACTAGATACAAAAAATTTTGAAATTCGGTTAGGGAATTTTTTGTAAATTTTTACCCCTACATTTCCCTCAATAATTTCCCACCCATTCAAAACACTGCAATGCAACTTACACCAAAAGATAGCCACATCCATTTTCTAAAAAACAAGGTCTTAACCATATCAAACGAATGAATGGTTTTTGAGCAATAAGTCACTAACTGGAAATGTAGGAAAACGCCAAAAATGACCTGGGGCCGAAAGGAATAATCACACAATTTTGCTAGTATATAGGTGCAAATAAACAAAAGATTTGTAAGTTACGAGGGCTTCGACTCAAGTTCTGTTGATTATTTCAATAATCTGCGATGTAAATCAATAAATAATAGTTGCCAGAAAAAAACAGACATTTGAAAAAAAAACATGAAAAAGAACGATGTTTTTTATTGAAAAAAAACTTCACAGAAAAAAACCGTTTTTTTACAACACTAGCTATAAGGAAAATCAAAGATAGCAACCAGGGCCTAGAGTTGAACGGTATTTACCAGGTTATGACATATGCTGATGATGTAAATTTAATAGGGGATGATAGGAGAACAATAGAAAGAAATGCAGAGATCTTATTAGACGCTTGCAGGTAGGGGAGACCGGGTATGGTTGTAACACGTCTTGGTTGTAACAGGTCTAATATTTTTTACTCTATTCGACTGGGAACCCTGATTCTTCAGCCGCCTCACCCTCTTTGTATGTTCAGTGCGTGGAGGACATTGCATGGTGATTGTGTTGTGCGTCTGTGTTTTAGAAGGAAAAAATTGTTTTTGAACTAGGTAAGTAAAATTTTGAGTCTTACGAAATATTGTATTAATTTATAATAATATTGGTGATAGGTACAATTTGTTAATGTTAGCTGATAAACATGAACCTTAAGTATCGTGGAGATCTTTTAAACAGTACGAATAGAAAGACAAACAACGCCAGGATGGCGCCATGTTGGTGCGGGTGTGTGGGGGTTGGTTGTAACAGAGAGGGCGGGGCTGGTTGTAACACTTGTTACAACCAACCACATGGGTACCGTTATCTCTTTCAAGACAGGAATCGTGTTCCTTCATATAATCGTTACTACCGTTTTCTAGTATTATATGAACAATTTTGTTTCTGATTCCTTCGGTATATTGAATAGAAGATATATCCGGTGTTTCTGTAAGTTTGTTATGCATAAGGTGCTGATCTAACAGGCAAAATGTGGACTCTTGACTAGAAATAATTCGAGCTCCGTTTAAACTGTTGAAGAAATGAGAAGTATCAAAAAAAAAAAAAAAAAAAAGTTCGATCTCAAACAAATTAAAAATATGAGCCATTTTATCTATTGTATCTTTGATATTTTAATCGTTTTAATCGTTTTAACTTCTTGTCGAGTTGAGCAATATTATTTTTCTTTTTGGCACATTTATTTATAATTCCATAGGTTACATCCATTTTGAAAACTAAATAAAAATAGTAGCATGAGATCAATTTCCAGTATGTGAACGGCGACAGATTGATAACATTAACATTGAAAGAAACCACTCGCAGAAGATCTATGGTTCCTTTTCCGCTAGAAATTACCCCAAAAAAAGTGAGTAAAAAATTAGAACATAAGAGAATTTTTAAAAAGTGTAGAATAAATTTTAATTATTGCCTTTAGGCATTCCGGGCACAGTTAAGGATAGAGTAGGGGAAAGCACGAGGAAGATAGCGTTAAGGTTCTATCCTGGCATTTGCTTAGAACCAAATTCTTGTAAACCTCAGATAGTCGACCTCACGGTTCAAACTCCTGTGCTTACCCGTTGCTGAGCTGAAGTCCATGACGTTACCGCCTTTACCACGAGGACTGAGTAAAAATAGGTTGGCTTATCAGTTCAAGGATCTATTTACTGACTTTAAAAATGTGTAACATTAAAACTTATTAATTAACTGTTTTTCTGTTTAATTTCAGAATGCCTCGCAATTACATCAGGAAGTCGACAAGAGGACAGACACCCCCTGACGTTATGCTGAAAGCTGCCAACCAAGTTATAGAGGGTAACTTCAGCATCCGTTCCGTAGCAGAAGAGTATGGTATTTGCCACGTCACTCTTTTTAGGTATGTAAAAAAACTTAAAAAACAGCGAAGTGAAGAGGAACAAGAAACAGCTAAGCCTGTTGTAGTGGGTTACATCAGAAACCGACAAGTGTTCAGTGATAGTCAGGAGAGTGAACTAGAGAAATATATTAAAACTGCAGCTAGCATTTATTTCGGACTCACTCCAAAGAACGTGAGGAAGTTAGCATATCAATGTGCTAGTGAATTCAATGTAGACATGCCAGCTACCTGGAAAACAAATGAATGCGCTGGTCCCGAATGGTTCAGTAAGTTTCTCCAGCGTCATCCTACACTATCTATCCGTGTTCCCGAAGCAACAAGTCTAGCTAGAGCCTCAGCTTTTAATGAAGTAAATGTAAAAATGTTTTTTAGTAAACTATCCGAAGTATTCGACCGGTACCATTTTCAGCCACACAACATCTTTAATGTAGACGAAACAGGAATTACAACTGTGCAAAAGCCTAGGAACATTGTTGCCCCAAAAGGAATAAAACAAATAGGTTCAATTACCTCTGCAGAAAGAGGACAACTTGTTACAATGTGTGTAGCGGTCTCTGCAATAGGCAATGTAATTCCACCTATGTTTGTGTTTCCACGGAAATCTTTCAAAGATCATTTTGTAAGAGATGGGCCTCCTGGATGCATTGGCACAGCGAATCCTAGTGGTTGGATGCAAGTTGAAAATTTCTACCATTTTATGACTCATTTTGTTCATAATGTGAGACCATCCAAGGAAAACCCAGTGTTATTGCTATTGGACAATCATGAATCTCACTTAGGAATAGACAACCTTAACTTTGCAAAGGAACATGGTGTTGTGCTTCTTTCTTTCCCACCTCACTGTTCGCACAAATTACAACCACTTGATCGAACAGTGTTTGGGCCATTGAAAAAGTTCATTGCTGCAGAGCAAGATGCGTGGATGCGTAACAACCCAGGCAAAACCATGACCATATATGACCTACCATCTCAAGTAAGAAATGCTTTGCCACGTGCAGCAACACCTGTCAACATCATTAATGGATTCCGTACGACGGGAATTTCTCCATATGATGAAAACATTTTTACAGAAGCTGATTTTGCACCTTCTTCGGTAACAGATCATCCGCAGACTCACAATGAATCGAATTCTGCATCTCAGCAACGTTCCAACGAAAATCTCACAGCAACTGGAACAACAGGAACTGTAATACCTGAGCGAACATTGGAAACATCGAAGAGTTCTGCTACAAATGAAGACTTCGAAGCTGAGGCAGTTTTGCCTTCAACTTCAACTGAAAAAGCTTCTGTAATGTTATCTGTGCCTTCTTTTTCTCCGGAAGTTGTCTCTCCATTACCGAAATCTGTTCCGAGAAAAGTTTCACGAGCTGGAAGAAAGAAGAGAAAGTCAGCTATTTTAACGGACACACCAGAGAAAAATGCCTTAGAGGAAGAGAAAAGATCAGTGCAAGCCATACGGAGGAAGAAGTTGTCATATAATCATGAACAGAAGAAAAATGTGTCTGCTGTAATCAAGAAGAGGAGCTGTTATTCGTCTGATGATGATTCCGATGACGTTACTACTCTATGTCTTGTTTGTTGTGAATTATACTCCTGTAGTCGCCCAGGTGAAAAGTGGATTCAGTGTAGTGTTTGCAAAGGCTGGGCCCATGTTTCCTGTACAAATGGCAGTGCTCAATATTTGTGTGCAAATTGTGATTCAGACGACTCAGAATGAAGATTGGTGATAAGTTTGTTCTTAATTTTTGAGAACGTCGACTTACTTTTTAGCAGTGTGTATTTAGTTTTGTGTAGTAGAATTGTGCAGTGAGTAGATTAGTTTATGTATAGTTCGTAAGATTCCTTTGAATTTTAACGGGAAGAATAACGCTTAAGGCACCATCACGGGCTTCCCCTGGTTGAAGTAAGTGGAAACCTCAGCCAGGAAGAACAACCACGGGGCTCTCTCACTATATCTGTATTATTTTTAAACTGTTACAACCAACCCCAGCCCATGTTACAACCAACCCCATGGTCGGGGTTGGTTGTAACAGTTGACTATTTTTCTTTTTCTTTTTTTTCCTCGAAAACTATTAACATAAATGCAATTATTATATTATATTTTGTAACGAGAAGGAATAAAGTTTCATTTACATATATTTATTTGTTGAAATTTCTAAAGACATTGCAGCAATTCAGCTTCAAGTAAAAAGTGTTACAACCATACCCGGTCTCCCCTACATGGGTTTAGAAGTAAATGCAGAGAAAACTAAATACATGGAAGTACGTCGGGACCGTAATACGGCAAATTATGGATGCGTTAAAATATTGAATAATACTTTTGATAAAGTAAATAGTTTCAAATATCTAGGATCAATATTAACAGGCGAAAATCATATTCACGAAGAAATTAAATGTCGACTAAATGCAGGGAATTCGTGTTACTATTTAGTTCAAAATCTCTTGTCGTCGCGAATTCTGTCGAGGAATTTGAAGCTTAAAATATACAAAACGATAATCATGCCTGTTGTTCTGTATGGTTGCGAAACATGGTCGCTTACTCTGAGGGAAGAACATAGACTGAAAGTATTTGAGAACAAGATCGTAAGAAGAATATTCGCACCCAAGAGGAACGGGAATGGGGAATGGTGGAAACTTCATAGCGAGGAACTACATAATTTATACGGTTTACCCAACATTGTTAGGGTCGTCAAGTCTAGGAGGCTTAGGTGGGCAGGGCATGTAGCTAGAATGGAAGAATGTAGAAACGCTTTCAAAGTCTTGATTGGAAGACCAATCGGAAAACGACCATTAGGAAGACCTAGGCGCAGATGGGAGGACAATATTAAGATGGATCTCGCAGAGATTGGAATACAAAGTAGAAACTGGATGCAGTTAGCTAAGAATAGAAGTCAGTGGAGAGCTTTTGTGAACGCTGCATTGAACCTCCAGGTTCCAAAGGCCATAGAGTTAGTTAGTTAATGCTGCAAAGTGCTGCATGCGTCAGTGACAGTTCATATGCAGTGTTGTCAATATGGAGAAAAGTGGCTAAATTTAGGGGATTCGACTTCCAGGATCTTCTTCTTGTTCACCTCAAACATAGGTTGGTGGGCAACGTGGACATTTTAAAAGCTTGGGAGAGCTGTTTTATACTTTGATAAGGCCTCTTCCTCGTAACTGCATCTAGATATCCCATCCTTGGTCTTTGGCTTCCTGGTTTTCCTTCTGCCTTTCCCTCTATCAGCACAGTGGTCCAATCGGAGTGTCGAATAAGGTGGCCAAACATGCTGTTTCTTCTTTTTCCTGTTATCTTCATGATCTGTCGTCCTTCATTAGCTTCCTTTAGTATGTCTTCATTCTTTTTCCTTTCGATCCATGATATGCGCAACATTCTGTGCCAACACCACATTTCAAATGCTTTCCGCTTGGATATTTCAGCTTTTCTCAATGTCCACGTCTCTGATCCATACAGCGCCACGCTCCATACCAATGTCTTAATAAATCGTTTACGAACGTCCAGCGACACATTTCTTGATGTTAGCAGTCCTCTTTTCCTATTGAATGCTTGTTTAGCGACAAAAAATATTTTTTCCCGATTAGCGACATTTTTGGTAATTTTAGACTAACTTACAAATCTAGTTTCTTTTGTGCTGCGAGCAATTAGGTTCTCCCGTAATCAAGCACTATTAGTTTCAAATAATTTTGATGTACTTGTTTTCCTTTTTGCTTATTTGAATTAGTGTAAGCGTCCACGAATTCGGCAGTATAAGGGTTGTGACACATCTCCATTTTCCGGTTTGTTTTCTGATGCCCATTGCCCTCTAACGGAGTACAATTTCAACCTTAAATGTCAACTAGTTCGCAGAGCTTCCATTGAGATGCACAAATAATACATTACCGAATAATTATAGAAGCGCGAGTAAAAGTGAAGTGGTTGCAAGATTATTTTATTCATTGTAGACTTTTAACTGATATATATATAAACTTATGTTTGATTTCATTGAAGTAAAATTGATCACATAATACTTAAAAAGGAAATAATTGTTCAAGTACTGTAATCTAATGACATATTGTTAGTTACATATATGCTAATTCATTCGACCACTGTTTTACTTGTATGCTTTTGTAACTTAGATAGGACTATGAGAGAGAGAGAGAGAGAAAACGAAATATTTCACGAGTATTTTTTAGCGACTTTTCACCCAAAATTGGATCATTTCATCTCCCATTTGGAAACTTTTTGTGTCAGCTTTTTGAGAACACTGACCACATGTCAGTGAGAAGATTACCAGACGAGGAAGTTACGCATGTATCAGCTCAGTGAGTGCACAATGAACACCAAGAGGATGTGGGAGTAAGAAATGTGTTTTGTCAATGGTCAGTAACTAAATTGCTTTTTATATTCTGGCGAAACAATGCTCGCCACACATGATATCTACCGACAACAGTCATTCATAATTGGCATAGTTGGTCTAAAGACAATCCCCATGTTAGTGGAGCAAGTTGGTTTTAATGAAACTTTTCGGTTAACATCTATAATGGAGTTATTGGCGACATGCTTATTCGTCCGACCGTTGTTGACTATTGTGTGAATGGAAATGGATACTTTAGCTCACTTAGCACTTGAACTTGAGAGTGTATATGTTGCCACCCCCGTTCGAATATTCCAGCTATTGGACGGGGCATTAACTCGCTTGACTCAAAGCATGACGGCCTATTTACATCCATTTTCCTTAACGGTTGATCGAACCTTGTGGTCTAATTTCGTTGGCTCCATGTCTACTGAGCCTAACCCTACTCTACTGCTGTATCTGGGACTGCATGAATGGTCTTATACACCGTTTGAGTTACTACGACATGTTGAGAAGCTGGTGGTGATATTGTTGAATATCTTGTCTGATGTAGCGTTATCCCTTCCATGTCGAGTGAGCAAGTAAAAGCATTTTGTTTGTCTCTCTTCATAGTGAAAGGGTTAGAGCTATCCAAAGCACTTTTTTTTTCATTTTGGTACCAAACTAAGCCGTTCCGAATATATTGTAAGGATCCCCACATCACGACAAAAGCACATGTTAATACAACACGTCTTATTGATTACAAACAATGAAGCAGACGAGAAGTCAACACGGAAGTCACCAAGGGAAGCCGAAAGGAAACGGACCTCACGAAGGGACCCGAAGAGGACAAATAAAAGAGGGAACGCAGAAGGACCTGTTATCAGTCGACCAACTGATCAACTAACCATCACCTGATCTGAGGTCGCATTGGACTAGGAGTACACCTTTCCTAAATCCTATGTCGCACTGGACTAGGGATCCCAACTACAATATGAAACCTCGAGATAGAGACTAAATAACGGTCCGGGCGAGTCTTTTCCTCGCCAATTTTATTACAAAAACTCCTAAGTACAAAATGTCTTTAATGTTATAAAGAATAAATGTCTTTTCTTAATGACCAGATGAAGAGATATCGATGTTTTGACGGGTGCTTCTTCCGCTCATGACAGCATCCAGAACACTAGTAAGTCTATAGGTGAGATTTATGGATAACCTCCTCAGCTACAGCAGCCATGCGAGGTTTCAGTTTTAGTTGGAATCCCTAGTCCAGTGCGACATAGGGTTTAGGAAAGGTATACTCCTAGTTCAATGCGACCTCAGAGCAGGTGATGGTTAGTTGATCAGTTGGTCGACTGATACCAGGTCCTTATGTGGTTCTTCTCTTATTTGTCCTTCTCGGATCCCTCCGTGAGATCCGTCTCCTTTAGGCTTTCCTCGGTGTCTTCCGTGTTGACTTCTGGTCTGCTTCATTGTTTGTAATCAATAAAACGTGTTGTATTAATATGTGCTTTTGTCCTGATGTGGGGATTCTTACAATATGGTTATTGAAGTGAGCTTCTGTCACTCGACTCAACCTGTATTTGTGTCTATTTGTCCATATGTTTGTCTCTTCCATGATAATTTAGATAAGTTTATTCAATTTTAATTAAACACGGCATGCACTTTCCTCCAAACTTGGAAAATAAACCTGTTGTTTGGAGTTGAAATTGCGATTGCGAATAAGTTGGAAAATAAGCCCGAAGTTGAAAGTTTACATTTTGTACATAATGAAATAATAAAACAATTTTTCGCTGCAACTCAATCTTAATTCATAAAATTTATTCGATTTGATACATTATGGTACTTTTTCTCTTTAAGGCTTCAAAGTCATCTATGCTGTTTGAGATTAAAATCATTCAAGGATGAGGGAAAGAATTTATTCTTCCCCTGATTATATATATATATATATATATATATATATATATATATATATATATATATATATATATATATATATATATATATATATATATATATATATATATATATATATATATATAAAATCCACGACAACTCGTAAAAATTCTCAGATTTTCGTTTCAGTATAGCGTATATTTGTTATAGGAGTAATTATTACTCCTATTCTTTAGAGTTGAAAATAAATTCATGAAAGTTGTTAAATCATTCCATGTACGTAATTAATGTTTGACAAACTTTTGTAACGCAATACAATACGATATAAATTACCCACATGCTTTGTCATCAGTGCCATAAATAGGGTTAGGATTTTTAGGTGAGCATCTTTTCCTTTAGAGCAAGAAAGGGTTCTCAAAGTAGTCATTGAACTAAATGTTGCTTCCGAATGGGAATAGAGATCTTTCTCACCCCTTTTTATCCTTTTCTCCTCATTTCGGATCATTTATCCCTTTCTCTTCCTTTTTGGACACATTTCTTCTTAATCTGCCCTAATCCCCTTTTCTCTCCTTTTTACTGCTACATAGAGCGCTTACCTCTGGTGCGAGGGGTCTCTGGTTCTATCCTCAGCCAACTAAGTTTGTGGTGGACAACATCGTGTCCGTGTTTTTTTTCAGTGTATTCCCCTTTCCTTCCATCAATTCTTCCATCGTCATTCACTTGTTTTAATCATCCGTCTTCCTTGGCCTAAAAGGCATAATCGCGGATGTTAAACTGAAAGGTTTCATTTCATTTTAAAATATTCAAGAATATTATTCAAGATAATTATTCAAGATAAAATATTCAAAATATTCAAAAATATTCTGTACATTTTAAAATATTCAAGAAAAAATTCCGACATCCTCTATTACGAGTTGTCATTAAACAAACAGTTTCTTGAAGACGAAATTTACAAGAATGTAATACTGATTTGTGTGTCTATTTCCGGTTTCACTATTTATCGCCATAAAACATGAAACCCTAACCCTAAAAATAATTATATAGCGGCAAACGGTTTACTGTAATCGATTCGGGGTCTCAACATAACATATCATCACAACCCGAAATATTCTATGAAACCGGAAATGGTTGAAATTTACTACTACACCCGGTTTCAATATTGATTTCCGTAAAGTTAAAACTTTAGCAGATAGCGAGTAGTGGCTTTTGCAAGCGATTCAACGTTTTAAGATAACGTAATATGATTGTCCGTAACACTCTACCGAAGCCAGAAATGGTTGAAATTTACTATTAATTCAGAGCTCCCTCGTGGCTAAGCGGTTAGCGTACGCGCCTTTGGAGTGGGAGACCCGGGTTCGATTCCCGGCGGGAGCTCATGTGGTTCGGATTCCACGTTAATCAGTAGGTCCACGTCTCATATAGCCTCGCTGCTGAACGGGACGCTAAACTAAAATCATCTCACCTCACCTCACCTTACTATTAATTCCAGTTTCAATACTGAGATGTATTGCATTGTATCTGGATGGAGCATTGATGTATCTGTAGGAATGTGATAAAAAGAGAACCATCTTTTATCGTCCTTCTGATTCCAGAGGTCGTTCTGACTGGGTACGTGAATGTGCGGAATGTTTTCCAAGTGGACGAAATGGTTAAAATCAATGCAACTTATTGTGAGATGAACTGGAGCCACTTGCTACGTACCCCGTCCTAATGAATAGGAATAGAAGTATCGTTGTGTGGTCGTGATATTCCATATCGTCTTGATATTCCATCCGTACATGACAGCCACCCATCTCACGTTGTCATTCACCAGAATGTCCAGTCACATGGCGAAGTCAACGATGACGCACATGCAGCAGATAGCATGTGAAACGGGAATTCATTAATCTCTCTTATAGACATTCCGGTAAAATCCTTTGGTGCATTCCCTATAGATTTTTGTTAGTCCCCATTGCTGAAACGAGCGTTGACCCGTCGAAAGCTAAGCACAATCAACAGTGATTCGAAGTTTTATGAAGAAAATGTAACAGACTCGATCAAATTGTGCTTCAATGGAGTCTCCTTTAGTGGAACTGAGATGTAGGGCGATAGCTAGTAGACAGGGTTTTCACACCGAGCACTATGTTTGATGGCTTAGTTTATTTATGCTTAGCATCCATTTTTAGCACCGGGGCTATATAAGATACGAACGTACAGTTTTAGGTAGAACCCGAATCAGAACCACCATAATGCGTTAAATTTTTTTTATTTTCACCACCACGCTCCGGTTGCTTTTACTCCGAAGTAATTATTTTTACAGAAGCTGAATGAACCTTCGAACCCTACTTAATGAGGTTAGAAAAAGAAATTCCAATCCCCCACTTGGGATTGAACTCGATAGAGATTTATCAATCCATCGCCCTGGTTCTATTTAACATATACAGGGTGTTTCACCCAAAAAGCCGTGATTTTTAGCGGCTACAAAATTTATTTGAATAATACTATAGTTTATATACATAATACACAGTAAACAAAGTATAAATTTTGTTTTACAATGTTTTTATTTTGTTTCTAGTTGCATAGCCCAGTATAATAATGGCGGACCGCAGACACATTGTTGACTTGGTTCACTGAATCACGCTCCCTTGTTGGTGTCCAACGACAATTCCGACGGGAGCATCACTGTGCATGGGCACATCTACCAAGTCCATATGGCGTTATGTTGATCAGTTCAATAAGACTGGTAATGTTATAGGACTTTGAACAGGGGAATTCAGACCAACTGTGCGTACAGAACAGCGTATTGCAGTAGTGCGAGCAAATGTTGTCAAAAGCCCGACTAAAAAATCTCTGCGACGTTTGTCAGCAGAAAACACAATGTCCGTAACATCATGTTGGCATATTCTGCGAACAGATCTGCAAATGTTCCCTTTACAAAATGCAGATGCTACAAAAATTAGCAGACATTGCAAAAAGAAGGCGTCTGCATTTTGCAAATCAGTTACCTTAATTACTGATGACCCAGACATTGAAAACTTGTGGTGTACAGACGAAGTTTACTTTTATCTGTCAGGTTTAAATAAACAAACAAAATGTAGCATTTTGGACAACAGAAAATCCGCATGAAATGGTAGACTCACCTTTGAATCCGGAAAAGCAGGGGCGTACGCAGGGAGGGTCCTGGGCGTCCGGACCTCCTCAAAATCCCGACTTTTTTGTAAATGTAGTCTACTTTTAGGAGTAAATTTAGAAATTTTCATATAATTTAGCCTCAAATTGTATTTGGACCCTCTCGAAATGCTTTAGACCCCTCGCGAAATAAATTCCTACGTACGTCCCTGCGGAAAGGGTTTTGTTTGGTGTGCTGCGTCAAAACGTGGAATAATTGGACCTTTCTTCTTTAATGGTTATATCACATCAGAAAATTATTTGAAATGCTTGAGCATTACTTCTATCCTAGCCTTCGTCGTAAAAGATATTTACTTCGTCGGCAATGGTTCCAGCAGGATGTAGCTAAACCACATGCAACAGAACCTGTCCTTAATTTCCTTTACACAAAATTCCGCAATCATATGATCTCTAATCGCTATCCATTGTTTTTTGGAACAGGCTTAGAGTGGCCTCCATGT
>NW_027657492.1:0-26936 GCF_964235325.1 Thermobia domestica | reverse complement strand
GTAGTAGTAATAATAAGAGTAGTAGCAGTACAGTACTTTACAGTCTTGAATAAAGAGTTAATTTCCCATACACATTACGATTAACACAGGCTGCCAACATTAGTTTCCGATCCGTCTTTCACAGTGTTCGGGCCGAGCCGGGCCGGCCCGATATGTGCCCGGCCCGGTTAGAGCCCGGCTCGAGATTCGGGCCGGGCCGGGTCGAGCCGGGCACAGAATTCAAATCCATCCGGGCCGGGCCGTCTTCAGGCCTGGGTTTGCAGGGCTCTGGTCACAAACTCCTGACTTCTTCTGCCACGGAATCCAACCATTGGCTGAGCAATGGCATATTGAGTTGATTTTGAGTTTGATCTTTAAAAGATAGATAGGGATTTCAAGAAAATCGTAGACCTTTACGTTGGCAGCCCTAGTACTCCTTCTAACGGTTACAGGGACATAAACAATACCTCGTTGTAAAGGTTATGAAACACAGATTCCAGCGAGGTAACTTTTGTGCCCCACCCTCCACCCCACCCCGTGTCAAACTCGTAGAAGAAGAAGAAATTTTTGTAAAAAAAAATGAAATTTTTCTGGAAAAGCTGACAACACTCTTACTTGTACGCAGGAAAAAAATATTTTGACGTGTACGCCAGAAATTAGGTACAATCATGTAAAAATGTGAAGGGCGAAAGTTCAATAAAAAGTGAGAAAAAATCCTACGGGAATCACCCTGTAATGAAGGAAGCATTAGTGGGTATCGCAGATTTCAAGATTGGAGGTTAAATCATTAAAAAGATCAGGTATGAAAATGATACAGTTATTTTAGCTAGAACCGAAGAACGAGTACAAGAGATGATTGACAAAATAGTTGACACTGGGAAACTATATGGAATGGAAATCATCATCGAAAAATCGAAAGTCATGAGAATATCCCGTGGAAACACACCCTTACAGGTAAGAGTACAACAAAGAGAACTTGAAGAGTTCGATAATTTCAAGTACCTGGGAAGTATATTGACAAGAGACGCTCAATGCACAAAAGAGATTAGGTCAAGTATAGTCTTAGCCAAAGAAGCATTCAACAAGAAGAGGCCACTCTTAACTAGCAGGCTTAATATGGGACTAAGGAAGGCGTTGATGAAGTGCTATATATGGAGTATTGGACTGCATGGTTAAGAGACGTGGACATTACGGAAATCAGAGAAGAAATGTTTAGAGTTTCGAAATATGGTGTTGGAGTAAGATGGAGAAGATAAAAGGACAGAGAAAGTAACAAACGAAAATGATTTAAAACGGATAGGAGAGAACAAGACATCTTTGGCCAGCCGTAGGAAGGCCAATTGGATTGGACACATCTTGTGAAGAAATTATCTTCTTCACACCGTTATAGAAGGAAAGATGGAAAGGAAACGAGGAATGACAAGAAAAAGAACACAAGGATCGATGATTTGGAAAATAGAATGACATATTAGAAGTTAAAAGAGGAAGCTGAAGATCGAGAAACTTGGAAGAAACATTTCCAGCCCCAAATCTAAAATTGAAAAAAAAAAATCCCCATTAGACCCAGGACCTGCCAAAAGGCAGAATACTTAATAATAATAACTCCAAAATTAAAGGTAGTTTACTGGTGGGTGAAAATTGAAAACCATATTTCCTCCAAATCGGCTACAACGATTTTATTAAAAGGGCTTAGCCGAATAAGTTGGTGAAAAGTGCCCTTACACGAATTGCTGTGATATTTATATTGAAAGTACCTCATATCTAAAGATAACTTCGGCCAGAAAACCAACTTCAAATTCATTCGAATTTCGAAGTTATTGTTGAAAATTCGAAAATCAAAAAGTGTTCATACCTCGGAAACGAGTTAAGTTACGAGCGTAAAACAAAATATGAATATATTTTGCATGAAGGGCCTTACCAAAAACAAGGAACAATGTATTTCGCCCTTTAAATTTCTTGCGAAAAGCGTGTCGAAAGTATTCGAATTCAAATATTTTTCCTTTATGTTTGAGTGACCACCTTCTATTTTCATGCATAGAAGCAGCATAATCTCATCTCCTAATATATTTTGACTAAGGTTTGATAACCCGCGGTGCAACATACAAGGGAAAAGAGGGATATTATATATCGAAATGGAAAATGGTTTATACACTAATGAAACACTAATGACGCCTATTACGAAACTGTAATAAAAATTTTCCGAATGCATATACTGTGCGAGTTATATGAATATACAGGGTATCCAAAAAGTCCGGTGCCATCTCCAGAAATCGCAAACGGTAAGCCAGATGCCAAAACAGGAAAACACGTGTTTGATCACTTTAAAAGTACAATGTATCAATGCAAAAAGTGTTGCCCCAGGACTACCTGCAGGTCCCAGACGGGGTCCAACTAAAAATTTTCAATTAACAAGAGGGTCAAGTAGAATGTCGTTGGAAAGCTGTTGGGAAGTGAAAGAAGACGGAACAAGTTTCGACTCTCTAAAATTACCCTGTGCAACATGGCGGTCGGTGAAAATGTCAGCAGAAACATAGTTGTAAAATCTATGGCCAAAAAAAAAAGCTGAAACGGTGAGATAGGTGTCAAAACAGGAAAACACGTGTGCCATCATTCCAGAAGTACAATGATTGAAAGTAAAAATATTTGTCCCAGGGTCCTCCGCAGGGTCCTACTCAAAATTTTCAAACAGTAAGAGGGCTCAAGTAGCATATCGTTGGAAAGCTGTTAGGAAATGAAAGAAGATGGAACAAGTCTCGACTCTCTAAAATTACCCTATGCAAAGTGGCGGCCGGTCAAAATGTACATCCTCATTTTGATTCTCCGAGCGCATTCGCTTTCCATTTTGCAATCGGCACTTGCTGTCACTGTGAGACACTTGTACGTATTCGCTGTTCCTGAAAAAAAAAATGTTTGAATCATTTTATACTTGATAATCCAGACAACGAGCATAAGTACCATTTATATATACATTATGTATTAACTAGTCAGTTCTAAACTAAAAAATATGAAATGCTTTTTCTTTTCTTTTCTTTATTTCTTAATTTAATTTTATTTTATTATATTTATTTATTTAGACACTACTAGGCCCAAAGAGCAGAATCTTATAATAGGAACATTTTCTTTCTTTCCGTTGAGTACAAGAATTAAAGAGAAAACAAATTAAAGCCCTATACAGAAAGAAGAACTAAAGCACAAGATGTTTGTACAGTTTTATCGTAGAACATCCAAACTTGTTCCATTTGTTTTCATTTAACAACAACTTTCAAACGATATGCTACTTGACCTACCTTGCCATGTGAAAATTTTGAGTAGGACCCCATCTGGGACCCTGCGAAGGACTCTGGAACAAATATTTTTACTTTCAATCATTGTACTTTTGAAATGATGACACACGTGTTTTCCTGTTTTGACATCTGTCTCATCGTTTCAGGTTCTTTGGGGTGGCCATAGGCTTTACAATGACGTTTTTACTGACATTTTGGCCGACCGCCATGTTGCATAGGGTAGTTTTAGAGAGTTGAGACTTGTTCTGCCTTCTTTCATTTCCCAACAGCTTTCCAACAATATGATACTTTACACTTCTTGCTATTTGAAAATTTTTAGTTGGATCCCGTCTGGGACGCTGTAGATAGCCCTGGGACATTTTGCTTTTTGCTTTGATACGTTGTACTTTTAAAATAATCAAACACGTGTTTTCCTGTTTTGGCATCTGTCTCACCGTTTGCGATTTCTAGGGGTGGAAACGGACTTACTGGACACCCTGTATATTCATATAACTCACACAGTATATGCATTCGGAAAATTTTTATTACAGTTTCGTAATAGGCGTCATTAGTGCTTTCGATTGGTGTATAAACCATCTTCCACTTCGATATATAATCTCACTTTCTTCCCTTGTTAGTGTAAGATGAGGAAAACCAAAATCGGATACGGCTTTAATATATGCAACCCGCTTTATTCCATAAATGATTTAGGCCCAAATACTGTCAGAAGTCAAAGATAGTTGAGTTTCAGTTTCTGACTAATCATGAATGGTTCTACGTGGGAATGTAACTCTCATAATCGTACCTCTTCCAGAAACAGCGTGAGAGAACTGGTGCCATTGAGTTTCAGTCTGCCTTAGTATGATAGCAATACTTTGGTTTGGGTACAAAACCTCGCGGACCAAAATCTCGTGACACAATACCTCGCCTAGCAAAAACATTGCGTTCCAGATCTCGGGACACAGAATCTCGCCTGGTCTAAACTACGCGGGACGTAAACTCGCCTGGGAAGAAATGTCGTCAGTATAAAACCTCGTCACGACGATTTCTTCGATGCAGAATGCTCTATATATTACTATATGTATATATTTTGTAATAACACAGAATTGCATTAAAATAATGACAAAAAATATTCTACCGCGCACTTTGAAAATATGTATATAAAAAATGAAAATGGCTGTTTGTGACATCATACCTCTTGTTTTCAGTAAGGCCCTTCAAGCAAAGATATTTTGTTTCACCCTCGTAACTTAAGTCACTTCCAAGATATGAACAATTTTTGATTTTCGAATTTTCAACAATAACTTTGAAATTCGAAGGAATTTGAAATTGATTTTCTAGACAAAGTTATCTTTGGATATGAGGTACCTTTGGTATAAATATCAGAGCAATCCGTGCAAGAGCATTTTATACTGCCTTATCCGGCTATACCCCTTCCTGTTTCTACTTGGCTTGGCCTGGGCAACGCCGTAAGTAATCGCGTCTACTCTTTTATGAACAGGGACCTAGAAAGTGAGGAAGAAAAGTTTGACAGAATTAATTCTTACTACTTCTTGTTATAAGGGACAAAGGTAAACTTATTAATATAATTTATAATAATATGTGATTGTTGTCAACATTGTTTCTAATGAATAGAAAAACACGATCAACAATAAATGTGTATTGTTTCTAAGTTACATTTTCTTTATTTTATTTTCTGCAACGAGAAGGTTCATGTAAGTTAGACTCTTTCTAAAAACAACTTTTAGTAGTTTGCAGTTCATAATTATTAAATCATTGTATATAGTTTGTTCTATTTTGTAATAGAAATAGAAGTATTCATTTTATTTTTATTAATTTTATTTGTGATTTTTAGTAACACCATAACTTACTTGTTCTTAATAAATCTTTGTGGTTTTAAAGCCAAATTATATACTACTAGTTGAATATACCTATGCTTCGCACGGGGGCTGTATTTGGAAGTCAACGCCTGTGGGAGTATCACCATTGATTTCAGCGACTGCGAAAACTATGGATTGGATACTAATATCGGTCATTTTGGGCTATTTTTCCCATGTCTCGGTATCTCCCCCCCCCCCGCTGACTCCAGGCCCGCATACAATTGTAACTAAATTTGCAAGTCATCGCTAATGGAAGTGTCACCATTGATTTCAGCGACCGCGAAAACTATGGATTTGACACTAACATCGGTCATTTTGGATTACTTTTATGTCTCGGTATCTCCCCCCGGTGACCCTCGGCCCGGAGCCGAATAGCGTGAATTTGGAAGTTAATGCGATCGGAGTTTCACCATCGATTTCAGCGACCGCGAAAACTATAGGTTTGATACTAATATCGGTCATTTTGGGCTATTTTTTCCATGTCTCGGTATTCCCCTCCCCCCGTGCTGACTGCAGGCCCGCATACAATTGTAACTAAATTTGCAAGTCATCGCTAATGTAAGTGTCACCATTGACTTCAGCGATAGCGAAAACTATGGATTTGACCCTAATATGGATTACTTTCACATGTCTCGGTATCTCCCCCCAGTGACCCTCGGCCCGGAGCCGAATAGCGTGAATTTGGAAGTGAATGCGATCGGAGTTTCACCATTGATTTCAGTGACCGCGGTAACTATGAATTCGACACTAATATCGGTCATTTTCTACTACTTTTACATGTCCCTGTAAACGCCCCCTGGTTCGAATTTTGACAAAAACGTTTAACTCTGGTCTGGAGCTTGGACCAGGGTATTCGTGACTAAAATTTGGTAACGCTCGGTCAATTTGTCTGGTTCCCAAGCCGGTTCCGGTAAACGCCCCCTGCTTCGAAATTTGGAAAAGGGGCTTCGTCTTGATCTCAGGCCTGGGCCAAGGTACCCCTGACCAAAATTTGGTAGGAGTAACTCTCGGTCCACTCGTCTGGTCCCCAGGCCGCACATACAGACACAGACAAACAAACAAACACACAAACAAACTCTTTATTTTATTTATATTAGATTAATTGCACAATTTCTAAACATGTGTAGTGGAAAATCGATCTAGAATTCCAAAGCATAAACAATATAATCAATTTGATCTCTGATTCCTTTTGTGAGCTACTGTAAATAGCTACTGTAAATATCTCAGAAATATGTAAAGATACTCCATTTTCTTGTTGAGAAAACCAAACCAGCATCAGGAGTTGTGTGAAAATTATCCATTCTTGCAACCAATCGGATAGCACGATCAGCCTTCGGTTTTATTACCAGTAGGGGCACAGAATTTTAGACGTTGGCTTAGCTTTGCAGCTTAATTGTGAATCTATTTGAATAATTCAATAATAACTTCCGGGCTGAAAAACTGAAATAATATTACCTGGCGCTAGGCACGAGCCAGTCAATCAAACTTGTACTACCTGGCTGTTCATAACTCTAGTGTCAAACATCCCTACACAGAGTAGCTTTCAGCATTCTATTAGGAGGTTGGCCAATTTAGAAGCACATTAGTGAAGTTAACAGAGATTTACATCGGAAAAGGCCAACCTCGACTTTTCCACTGGGTTGTCCTAGTACATTAGGAGAAATCGAGGTAAATGAGACCTATTCTCTATTATACTGATTTCCCCTGATGTGTTGGGGCTACCCCGTGGAAAAGTCGAGACGGGCCTTTTTTGATATAAATTGAAGACTTTGGGGCAAAAACCCGTCAAGTCCAGAAAGTGAAAGTGTAAAGGAGATAGGTTCACAAGGGTTTCTCGTCATACGATTTTCTTCAAACTTGGCACATATATACTAGACCGAAAATAAACGACACGTATTTTTTTGTTTCTTTCGGAAAATAGGTTAAAGGGGGTAAATGGCCCCCTTGACTAAAAGGGCCATACTAAAGAAACGAAACTCTGCCGATGCAAAGATAACTTCAAAGTAGGTAATACGGGTTTTGTCGTTTTTGCGAGGAAAGAGTTTCGGGAGCAATGGTTCCCTTCGAAATAACAAAGGACCCCGCACAATCCTTACGGAAATTAGATTTCTGTGGAATTGCTTGAAATCGTGACGTGTTGTAGATATTGTGTGTATAAAAAAATTCTGAATGGACACAACCAAAAATCACTGACCGTTTGGCCACTACGGGGCCACTGTTTTGAGAACAGCTGAAGATAACGATATTCTGGATTTCGGCAAAAATGACTGAAACCGTAATCTGTTGTAGATATTTTGATCCTGAGAAAAAGTCTTAACGGACATAACCACCAATCACTGACTGTTTGGCCACTACAGGACCACTTTTTTTTAAAGCAGCCGAAGATAATGATATTCTGGATTTCGATGCAAATTACTGAAACAATGATATGTTTTATATATTGTGATCCTGAGAAAGTCTCAATAGACACAGCCAACAATCACTACCCTTTGACCGCTACAGGGCCACATTTTTTAAAATAGCAGAAGGTAACGGTTGCCAACCAGTTCCCATCAGGTCAGCGACGAGAATACCGTTACTGCTGTTTTCAAAAAAGTGGCCAAACGGCCAGTGATTGGTGGTTATGGCCGTTAAGACTTTTTCTCAGGATCAAAATATCTACAACATATCTCACGGTTTCAGTCATTTTTACCGAAATCCAGAATATCGTTATCTTCGGCTGTTTTAAAAAAAGTGGCCCTGTAGTGGCCAAACGGTCAGTGATCTTTGCTTGTGCCCATTCAGAATTTTTCTCAGGTACACCATATCTACAACGCGTCACGATTTCAAGCAATTCCACAGAAATCTAATTTCCGTAAAGATTGTGCGGGGTCCTTTGTCATTTCGAAGGGAGCCATTGCCTCTGAAACTCTTTCCTCGTATAAACGACAAAACCCGTATTTCCTACTTTGAAGTCATCTTTGCATCGGCAGAGTTTCGTTTCTTTAGTGTGGCCCTTTTAAGTCAAGGGGACCCTTTTTCAAAAGGGGTCTTTGCCCCTTTAACCTATTTTCCGGAAGAAACAAAAATGATACGTGTCGATTTATTTTCGGTCTAGCATATATGTGCCAAGTTTGAAGAAAATCGTATGACGAGAAACCCTTATAAAGCTATCTTCTTTACACTTTCATTTTTTGGACTTAACGGGTTTTTGCCCCAAAGTCTTCAATTATTGTTAACTGCACTAATCTAAGTTCGAAGGTTAGAATCACGCGTTAGGCAAACTTAATATAACGTTAAAAACGACTCCGCATAGAACCCAAGGAGCTTAAATTTTAATACAGAGCCGAAAAGTAAGACATTACAAAATTGTAATTCTTCTGGCGTCCGTCAAAAGAAGTCCTTACCATTTACTAACTTAATTTTAACAATACAGTGTGGCCCAGCAGTAGGTATACAGTCCTATACTAATCGGCTAATTACATTTTATATAATTTACTTATTGTTAGCCATACAAATATTGACTTAGTTTCTTCATTATTTGTTCTTAATTTCTTTTCAGTTATACCTTAAGCTCGGAACAGACGAGAGCAAATAAATTCATTATATTAATAAATTAAAATCTCATACTTGATCGATGTTGGTCTGTATACCTACTTTTGGGCCACTCTGTACATAAAACAACATGAACTGACTGACATGAAATAAATGGGTACTTCCGGTTGACGTAGACAGTTGAAATTTGGCATGATTGTAGCTTTTTGGAACAAACTAACAGAAAAATTGTCAAAAGCAATGTTTTTTTCTTAATTTTTAAGGGTCTAAAGGTAAGGTGAAATTCCCCATGTTTATGCCCAAACTTAGTCAAGAACGCGCATGTCAGCTGACCCAGGAATTGACACAGGCAATTGCAAACGCGTTGCTTGTGGTTCTTTATTTTACTGAATTCTTTAGTTCCGACAGATGCAACACCGAAGATGTTACTTACTTTTTTTTTCCTATTCAGTTTCTCATTTGGTGAATCGGGCAAAGTCAAAGACGTTGCTTTTCCTTATATATTCTACTCACCTCTATATTTTCAAATATTGTGCATAAACTTACTTCTTTCCGTGTGAATCCAAAACTTCTACTAGTCTTATACAGTGTGTTTCAAAACAACACCAACAATGTTTGGGAGGTGATTCCTGATACAAAGATAAGACAAAAAGTATAGATCAAACTGGGTACGCAATTGCTTCCTTTCGGAGTTATAGACTGACGAAAATATGAAAAAATGAACTTTGAAGGAATTTGAAGTCGATTTTCTGGCCATCTTTGGATATGAGGCACCTTTGATATAAATATTAGAGCAATCCGTGTAAGGGCACTTTTCACCATCTTGTCCGGCCCTACACCCTTTGAGACACTAACGCCATCTTGTGCGCTAAAGGTTCAAGACTTTTTAGATTACCTGATAACTAGGCTTCACGATCCTTTTAACTGTAAAAAAAGCCAGAAATAAGATTTTTTTAAAACTTACTTTCGAGTTGAGAAAAAAATATAGAATCGTATTTCAGTTTCATATTACGATTTAAAATATTTACGTTAAATGTCTATAATATGTTTAATTGTATGGACTCTATCCCAACAATGTCTAAACAATTAAGGAAGTAAAACAAACTACATTGATTATTGTTTCTTAGAAACCATTTTTGTTTTTTTGCTTTTCACAACTAGAAGTTACACGTAAGTTAAATAATATTTTAAATGTTTTATGTAGCTAAAAATTTTACTATTATTTCATTAACGTAGAGTATTTGTTTCAAAAATGCTTATTAGTAGTAGATAACGAACAGGAATTGTTGTTTTGATTTCTTAATTGTTTCTAATTCAGCAATAACTATCTTCTTCTCCTCCTTCTGTTTACTACTAGGGTTAGGATGTTAAACAATATGCTTACTTCTTAACAATGCAAATATGATTAAAATGATCGTGCTGAACTACATCTGAGGACTTCTTGTTTGAATTTCAACATACTTCATTTTGCCTATTTGACTATGTTGCCTATACACTTGCTTAAATGCATAATACTGCATATTCTTTGCATTTTCCTCAAAATAAGTATTCTATAGACGTAACTACATAGATATCTTCTTTGGAGAACAATTTCTGTTCCAAGAAAATTGAAAATAACAAAGTAAACTTACGTCCAGGTCAAAGATAAGCTCTACCTCGGTACATAGACACAATGTCAGCAGGAGAAATTATGAGAAAGTTGTTGCTGAAAAATGAAAATATACCAAGTAAATTCTGCATGTTGTCCCTAGCCCAGATTACATCCCTGGAAATAGGACTGTTCTAGGTTCATTTTTTAAAAATAGTGTTGTACAATCAAAGACATAATACAGATCTACCTGTAGGAACACAATTGACAACTTGAGAAGAAATGAAATGAAATCTTTGAGTTTTACGTCCTACGCTTATGCTGGCACGACTAAAGGAGACGGTGATGATGAGAAATGAATGAAATGGTGGAATGAAGAAAGTGGGAGGAAACGGGAGAATCCCGAGAAAACACAAGCACACGGTGTTTCTCCACCACAAGATTCACTTGGATTGGCTGGGATCGAACCCGGTACCCCAAGCACCAGAGGTGAACGCTCTACCACTGAGCTACCGTGACCCCTAATTGACAACTTGAATAATGCAAATATATGTGATTTTGTTACTCACATCCATAGACTGATCGAATAATGAATGGCTTTCGTGTATTGACAATAATCAATTTCCACAAACTGTGGCACGTAAGTGTGTGTGTGTGTTTTTTTTTTAGTTATTTACTGTGAGCATTATCTATTTATTGTTAACTATTTTCATCTATTAATTATCAAAACTAATAAAGACTAAAACTCAACCAGCACACATTATTTTTTTTTTCCTGTGTGTTAATTCTTGTGTATGTAAACACGGTAGTGAACAACAAAATTTCTTCGTTTGAGAGCTACAGTGTTCACCTTTTTCGCTGTTTTATGTAACTTTATGTAATACAGTATCATCATCATGAATGAACTGAGAGATCACTTACAACTCCACCATCTCCACCTATTTTACGTTCACATCTTGGCCATTTTTCGACGAAACCAGTTGTTCATCTATCTTAGATGGATTCTTAAATGCCTTCGTCTACTTCCAAACTGGGCAGCTCTCTGTAGCGGTTAGGATCTGTCAGCTTGATTCATGGCAGTTATAAGCTAGTCAACGAAATTATTATCAAGAGTTGAAGATGTCCAGAAGTCAGCGTAGCCGAAGCAGATGTGGTCAAGGTAATTTCCTACAGAACCTGAGTTTTCTATCTTTCCCTAACCAACAACTCTCTCTTTCTCGAAAAAAAAAGTATTATTCTCATTTTATGTCTACAAAATTCTGCTGTTCACAGCACGAAAAATCCCAAGGGAATACGCTGTTCGATCTTAGCACCCGCTCTTCTGATCCAAATCCCCATACCTCTATAGTTTATTCAAGAAACGTTCAGTGGCTCATGTAAACAGATACACGTGGTAATTGTTTCACTTTATTGGTTAAAGAGCCTTGGAACATCCATGGGGCAGAAGAAAATAGTCCATTGTCAAATAAGCTGTTTTTCAATGTTTTTGTTGCTTCTAAGGCTCATTACCAGAAATGCAATTTCCTTACAGTTATATAACAGAAACAACACGGTGTCTAAGAACTAAATTGAATTAATGCAATAAAAGAGATTACGCACGTGCAGAAAGTGGCTTTGACCCACCTTACGCGCGAATCACGGTTTACAGTATGGCTGCGTGCGAGGAATATGTAAAACACCGACAGGGTACAAGCACGTGCTTCTCGAAAGAAGCGCTGACCGATAGCCAATCATCCGATGACTGGCGGAGTAATACCATTCTGTAATGTTTACATCTGGATCACAAGGTTCGTTGAATGAACTTTAATTGACGGTGTCTGGTTTAAGTTGGAGAATTATGTCCTGGTGTTCGAAACAGCTCCGTAAATTCTCCTACTTTCACCATACTCTTTAATAAATACCTTGTCATGTGCAATTCCAACAATTCCTTGCGACAGATTCCCAAACAGGGCCGAATTTAGGGGGTGCACCGGTGCACGTGCACCCCCCTTCGTTGTAAATATATCTAAAATGAGAAGCTAGCAGTGAAAATAGCAACACTTTTCGAAACTTTTTGCCATCATGTTTCCGTTTGGAGCTTAAATGAAAGCAGAGCTTTGCAAAAGCAAGAGTTTAAGTCGATTTCCTGAAGGTTGAAGGAAAAGGATTCACCAAGCAAAACAACATTTTGTCCTGCATAGCACTTGCAACCCTCTTTAAAATACTCTCCTCTGTTCTATGTACCAGCGTTGTCAGGGTTAAAGAATACTGTCACATGTCACTTTGAAGAGTTTCAGTGTGACTGGTTATTTTGGTAGTTATTGGTGCACCCCTCTCAGACAATCCTGGATCCGGCTTTGCTCCCGAATGTATTAAATGAAAATATATATATATGTTTAGACATTTATATATTCATATGGCTAATAATTTCTTTTCTCGTACTGTTGTTTGTAAAATGTATAAAGTAACACATGTGTAAAGTAAGTGAGTAAAAAAAATATCCATTTAAATTTCTTGAGTTTTAGTCTTTACACAACGAATAAAAATTATAATTAAAAAAAATAAATGTCTCTTATACACTCGCAGACAAGAGTATTTGGAAGTCAAAGTTTGGTTATAACATCTATTGCCTTGCTTGGTCGCAATAATGCTAGGGTACTTGATTTACGGATCGTTGACATCTAACTACGTATATCCGATATAAGCATTCCCCCAGCACAACATATATGGCGAATTTGATTGACCGTTCCCTGGGAAATAGTCTGGGTATTCTTCCCAGTGCGCAATTTTATTGGTTTGCCTACCGTGTTGGAGGTAAGTGAGAAAAACAAACTATAAAACTGCATAAAGAGATTACTCTTGACGAAAAATACCAGCAGACAATTTAGCAATGCTAACGCTATTAAGTGCATGTTGCTAATCACTCCAACATTATGTGTGTCCTGGGCAACCTCCCATCTTTCGTAGCTAATTGTGTCAGTTTAGAATGGTTCTAGTAGTTGCCCCTGAAATTTTATTAATGAATCAAATAAAAGGTACGAAAGGAATCTATTGTTCAGTTCCTAATTCAAAACTCACTGATCTTCTAGAGGCGGATAGAGCTTCTTTTCCTGGTATAGATTAATCAGCCTTCCTCTCTTACTCTGCAGTCACTTCCTTTTCTGTTTAAATATATTAAATCAGACACGACCAGTTAAGTACTTACAGTGTGTAAGAGAAGTACGAGTTGTTCATATGGAATGTGTTTTCATGTTACGGTAACTCTGTAGCATGAATGCACAAGTACTTTATAATACCAAACATTGAACATTATTATGCCAATAATTTACTAATATTCTGTTTACAGTTGGATGAAGTGCACATGATTCAGTTTGCTGTCTCTTTTACATGCTATTTGTTACCACTTAACTGTAAAAACCTAGACAATAATACCACTTCTAAGCAACTTTCATTACATATGTGTAAATAACTTAAATTTATATGTAATTTCAGTATTTATCAAGCAAACAGAATGAAGACATCGAAAGTGATGAAACAAGCGATTTCTGAACGTCCGAAACCTGAATCTACACGCCCAGATTTCAAGCAATCTACACCAGTGACCTCCGTGTCACGTACCACGTCCAGTCTCTCGACTAGACTAAAACTTGCTGGAAGCCAACAGAGCACTTCCACCATGAAGCCCGATGAAAAAACTTTCCGAAGTAGCGATCCGTTTACTGATGAAATAATACAGAGTGCTGAAGAGTATCGAGACCTCCAAAAATTAACTAAGATGATGAAACAAAAGTTGGGTCTCTTTCGGACTGGCTCTAACAGTTGTAGAACTCAATCTCTGTACATTCCTCGTCCAAAAGTAATCAAGAAGTCTAAGCAAAAGAATAAAATTTCCGTTGCACCTGATTGGAAATCATTGATGAGACAAATTGCTCATAAGTCCACAGTTTCAGCCAAGAACGAAGTAAAATGGTGTGAAATGTATCAAAAAGCTCTCGATCGAAAACAAGAAATAAAACAAAAAATTGACCAAATAGTGAATGAATGCAAGGAGCGAGGAGAAGGCGATGCGTATATAAAAGCTATTTATACATTATTCAATGGGCGTTCTACGTGGCCTAAGTCCGAAAACACTAATGTCCAATATGTTCGTAATTGTAGTAAGTCAGCTAGAAGAGCTCTGTTGATATATGGAAATGCTATGAGTCATAAAGTCAAACGGAGAAGAAAACGAACGCTACTTCGTAATCAACAAACAGTGACAGCCGCTGCACCTCTCACATCAACAACAGGGAATAATAACAATCAACCGGAAACTGGACTATCACTGCCTTCACTGATGTCTTCAACTTCATGTTTGCAAAATCCTTCTCAGGATAATGTAATTCCGACATTGGGCGAAGAACTCCAAGATAAAACATTTATGAGACAAAGCCAAACGACACGTTCAGATGCATTTATCAGGCCGAAGTTTAACTTACGACATGTGTACACAAAAAATGACGCTGAGTATACATCGATTAGAAACTATCTAAGTCTTGAAACGTTCCCAAGTGACCCTACGTTAGAATCTCCAACTGATACATCACGTTCGTATTATTTGCCAAGCGACGTAGTATCAAAAATTATAAAAGGCACTCTTCCAGGTTCAAAATCAAGGAAGCAGAAAATGGCCGAACGACTAAAGAGGATATATGGAATTAAAAAACAACGTCCGTCACGTCTGAAGAAAGGACTCAAGAAGAAAGGTAAAATCCGTCCTGGTATCAAGAAACAAATGGTATCGTGCCAACAGAAATGTGATAAGAAAACAGAAGAAAATAATACTAAAAGAGTGAAGACTGCTGATGGCATAAAAGCCCTTCAAAAGGTAGATGCTAAAGATACATATTCTGGAAACAAAGTTAAAGAAGGAAATTATTCACAAAAAGCGTCAGAGCAAACGAAAAATAAAAATAAACCTGTTCATCAAGAAAAAGCAAGTAATTTCAACAGAAATGTTAAACCAAAGGATTCTGTCCAAAATAAACCATTTCAAACTCCTCATCAGAAGAAAAAGGTTCAACAGAAACGAGCAACTCCAAAAACTCAATCTCCTAAAGCTTCTCCTCCTATTTACCAGAACCAAAAAGGAAAGGTACAGAAAAATCAACCAAAGAAAACAACGGAAGAAATAAAACGACGTTGCACCAGACTAAATCGTTTGCTTTCGTCTTCACCAAGACCTCTTGAGATAACTCCAGTTCAACACACACGTCGCACGAAAGTCGCATTAACCTTTTAAGCCATCGCCTGTAGAGAAAAAGTGGGCTTCTGATTTAAAGAACTCGAATTACAAAAAACCTCAAATGAAGAACAAAGACACTAACAGTGAAGACAAGAAAGAGAGGTTAGTTTTAGAAATAAGTGATCTATCCCGAGAACACTGTTATCAAAGTATATGCCAGAGATGGCTTCAAGGCAAAGTTCCTTATGCATTGTCCTCAAAAGAGGAAATCAAAGTCGTTAAAGAGGATAGGAAGGATAAGAAACGTGTCACAGATGACGAAAGCGACAGTAATATCACAACTTCATATGATGGACCAACTACAATCTCTAATATTCATCCATCAAAAACGTTTACAGTAACTTCCGATAGTAATAATACAGATCTCTCAAAACTGCATGCTGGAGAGAATGAAACAATTGAACGTAAAAAACATACAAAACTGACTATGGCAAACAAGGAGAAATGGGAAGAGAAAGGATTGATAAGGAAAAGTAACAGAAAGCAATATGTAAAGAAGAACACAACACGTAAAGATAAATGCAGACAACCAAAATCACACTTAGATGAACCAAATGACAAGAGTTCTTTCCTGGATTATCATAACAACGAAATATCTTCCAATGAATTAGAGGAAATAAATACAGTTTCACAAGAGAACCGAAGTGTTCGTCGTCTTTTTGGAATTCGCCATAATAGAACCGCGAAAAAACTACGGTCCGTAAGGACAAACAGCTCGTCTGAAGCTCAAAGTTTGAGTGACGCTAGTACTTCTGCGACATATACTATAGCTTGTAAGTACTCTGGTGCTTATCGATCATCATCACCAAGTGATACAGAGTATTCAACTACCTCACCAGCGAGCTCAAGACTTACCTTGAGTCACTGAAAAATTTTCCGTTACCAAGTGAAAATCAAATAACCAGCAAATATACTACATTTACTAGTGGTAATAATCAAGAGATTAGTTGCACCAACATTTGTGAGAAAATACCAGCAAAAACAACCAAGTCCACACGTCGTCTGACAGCAGAACAGGAAGCCATAAAGGCTTATGTTTTGAAGGTAATTGCCCATGTAGTAGCTGAACGTTTGCAAAAGTCGTCGAATCAAGAAACTGAAAATATTCCTTCAACTCAAGATCCGTCAGATGCTACAGAAACTGCTAATCCTTCAGCAGATGTAAAGACTGAAAGAGACTTCATCCCAGCAACTGAAGATAACGCAACATTTAAGCAAAATAAGTAAGATAATTGGAACTACCAAAATTCATGTATGGATTAACCTAATTGTTGTTCTAATATTTAATTTATGTATTTTGTGAGATTTTGCAAATCTTAATCGTGAGTCGTGTGTCTATTTCTTTACTTGTGCCGAATAATTTGAAGGTGGAAAATTAACGCGAATAATGATCTATTATGAAATGCGGATGAACGTCAACTTATTCATATTATTAATAAATTATGGAAATCTGATGATATTTCTCAACAATTTTGTGCTCTTAAAAGTTTGTAAATCACGAAGAAACCCTCTCCCCATCTCTATACGAGATATTTTTTCTAAACATTTGTAACAATAAATCTTTTACACTATAATTAAGCGCTTTGTTTATTTTCTCAATTTTGTAGCAAATGAAGATATTGAAAAAAAAATACAAATTTTGCATTTCACGTTCAAATTATCATTGATTTAACCAAATAGAATATAGATTGATTAAAACGTTCAAGGGATTTTTGTAACTGAAAGATGATTATTAGAAGATATCAAAGTAATGAAGGCGGATACTCATATCGAGAGACGTTGAAAATCTTGAGTATCTGCTGTCATATATTCTCCGAGACTTAATTTATTTTTTTTAAAGTCAAATTTTACAAATTTGAACATAGAACATTGGATGAAATAATAATAAATACTGAGAAAAAATAAAATTTAATTTTCAAATTATTTCTTTCACTGGAGGGCTTCAATTTCAGCACCACCTTTTCCAGAAATAAAAAAAAAAGAGAGTTCTTTAAATAAATTTCTCATCTCAATGTCTCTTGTTTTTCTATAGGGAGGAGCGGTGGCTCAGTGGTAGAGCGTTCACCTCCGGTGTTTGGGGTCCCTGGTTCGATCCCACCTCGCGCCGTGTGGACTTTGTGGTGGACAAACACCGTGCTCGTGGGTTTTCTCGGGGTTCTCTCGTTTGCTCCCACTTTCTTCATTCCACCATTTCACTCATCTCTCATTATCACCGTCTCCTTTAGCCTAACCGGCATAACCGTGGGACGTAAAACTTAAAGATTTCATTTTTACATTTGATTTTTTGTTTTTCTATAGTGGATTAGTCCCCATTTTATTATTTTTTAAAACAAAAAAGGCTTGGCTCTAAACGACCACAAAAAGCGGAAATTTAACAAATGTGGCTAATTTACATATTGGTGTCTAAGTCGTACAATATATACGTAGTATAGAATGCGTTTATAAATTTGCCCATTAGTAAATGAAAATATGTAAGATCAATGAAACTTTTTTGCTACTTTTTACTAAAGAACTAAGTTATTTGTAATAGATCTGTAATCCGTTACTGGTGAATAAGTTCTCATAAGAGTAAACGTGCACTAATATTATTTTGAAATTCTCTCTCTCTCATGTATACTCCAGATATTTTTTCTACTCCTTTGATTTGATAACGTCAACTACGGTACTACGTATTTTTCTCTTTAGAGTTCAATCAAAACGCATTGCACTGTTAGAAAGAGGTGCTAATAATTTTCTTGGTATCCTGTAGTTATATGAAAATCGTTTAGATCTGTTTTCAAGATTCAAAATTAAATTTGCTACTAATTAAAACATTTAATTATTACTTTGTTCCTATCCCGCAAGAATCTTTTTGTTTTATTATAATTTCTTACAAATTACAAGTAAAGATCCAACATTTTTGCATATATTATTGTCATGTATTACATACTATTATACATGTGTATATTTCAAACAAGACGTAATACAGCTTTTGAATATTTAAATACACACAATAGTAAAAGACTAAAAAGGGAAGTACTAGAAGCGGTACCCAGCCATGGACCTGCATGTGTTAGATATCGTTGGAAAGGTCACACCGAGTACACACTATATTGAAATATCTCGCTTGAATAGGGCCTGTAAAGGGTCGTGGTGACCATTTGAAGATCAGAACAAGGCACGCTCCGAAACACCAGAAAAAAAAACTCGACAAAATAAGAAGCTATGATGTAATTATTTTGAAACGTGATATATATAGGTTTAAAAGGTAGCTGAAGGCGAATGTGACATCAAATGTTTACAAATCAAAATGGCGAATCCAACATGGCGGACACAAATATTATATAAAAAAGAAGCTATGGATTTAAAGTTGGGTATATAGAGATATTCGACGTCGCTATGTATGAAACGGGTACCAAAAGTGTACAATTTAAAATAGCGGATTCAAGATGGTGGACAAAATGAGTTGAGTTGATTTTGAGTTTAACGTCCCGTTCAGCAGTGAGGCTATATGAGACGTGGACCTCCTGAGTAACGTGGAATTTGAACCACATGAGCTCCGCCGGAAATCAAACCCGGGTCTCCCACGCCAAAGGCGCATACGCTAACCGCTTAGCCACGAAGGAGCTCGCAGACAAAATGCAAAACACTGCTATGGAACTGAAAGCGGGTAGGCTACGTTGAGGTTTTCGTTGTCGCTGAGTACGAATTCAATGTTAAAAGTGCAAAATGCAATATGACGAATCCAATGTGGCGGACAAAAAGTGCAAAAAATATGTACAGCACGGACATATGTGATTCTTACACATGTAGTAGAAAAATATCTATAGCACAGCGGGGATGTTCTTTACCGTTCTTGCCTCCCTATGAAGGACAGGATTTACAATTAACGTGGGCTCCGAAGCACGGATTGGAACCTGAATCTGTTATAACTGGGTTGTCCTCAGACCATCAACCAAGATCAACTCTTAGAGTACAGCGTAGCCAGAAAGTCTCTTTACACCTGCACTTAATTTCTCCCTTGCACTAAAAATACTTAATAACTGTTTCTGGTCGACTTGCGGGTGAGCGCATCACTGACGCTCTTAAGTTTTCTACATACGTTTCCTTTCGGGTTGATGGGACGACCAGAATGAGGATCATACAAAACACTTCCCAGGCGAAAAGCTTTCTTCTCTCATCTAATCAGTCTGAGGAATTGGTGGCTCCTTACCAAACCGTTCGCGAAATTTATCCATCATGTGTGGCGTATTTTTGCTGTTGTGCTTCTCTTCATGGACCCACTGTAACGATTGCAAAATCGTTACATTTTGGTTCATAGTTTCATTGTGGAAAATTACTTTTTTTGTTTTCTTTTTTTTTAAAAATAAGAAGTTTATTGTTTTTGTTTTTGAAGAATTGTTTTGTTATATGTTTTTGGATTGAAATGAGAGTACTTTCATTGTAAAGAGCGTGAAAAAAGCTTTAAAACGATATATATATGTTTATATGTTAAACTGGTAATACTTGTAATACGGCAGAGAATCAATTCTTTTTTTTTTTTAAATACACAACCACTTCAGTTTAGCGCAGGGGTCTGGAGTGACGTATGTAATGAGTTGGGCGCTGCGCAGTAGCGAGAGTCTTGCTCCTATATATGGCATTCTGATCCGCTGCGCCTCATAACTGTATTGTAGTTTATTGAGCCAACACGGGTTGGACTCAAGAAATAGACATCATTACTTCGCGCCGAAATTTGTTCTTTTTAAAAAAAAACGTGGTCGAGAGTTCGTTATAGCTGTGCCTCGTTTAAACTTGTGAAGTGTGTCTTAATTACAACTGTGATTCTAAAACTCAGTGTTAAATTACTAAGAGTTCAGAAATATAAAATTAAATTGTGTTTAAATAAGTTCTGTAAGCTTAATCAGTTTAAAAGTGAAAAAGTTACTTGTGTTTCTAGTGTGTGAAGTTGTGTTAAAGGAAGACGTATCTTGCAAGTGAATGAAATTAATAAGGTCTAAATTTCCTCTTAATAATACTTCCGTAGTCAAAACCTTTTAAAAGCTAAAAACTACGTTAAATTCCTAACGCTGCTTTGTGAGAGACGGAACACGTGTATTACGTCAACGAGTCTAGTGCGTTTCTTGCTTTCGTTGTACCACAGAAGGTCGAGTAAGAAATTTAACTGGGTAACTTTAAATGGGGGAAGAAAAATAAAACGTTAAATCAAGTATTAAAATTCCACTTTTAAATTGCATACTCGCGTGGTAACTAATATAAGAAGGATTTCCATAACTTCTTTTCATTCATTACTAAACTTTGTCGGTAATTAATGGTAATTAAAATGACTAATTACTTTTAATTTCGTTCTATTTAAATTTAAAATCTAAAACAGTCTCTAATAACGTGTTTAAAGTTTTGAAGAACTAAAGTAAAATATAAATTGGTATTTCCTGCTTTGGAAATAGGTTAACTAATTTACAGTGCTGTTAATGAAAACGTCACTAGTTACCTAGTTCAGTAATTAATTGCTGTTAAATGCATATACTTCTATTTTAGCTCTCTTGGATATCTCGGCTAGGTTTCAAACGTAAAATTGAAGTAAAACGAATAATTTTGATTAAATCTAGAACATACTTTCGGACCGAATAAATTTTTTGCTTAATTTTTAAGTTCTTGGAATATTCGCGTGCACTGTACTGTATGGAATTGTATTGTAAGGAACAGTCTCTAAACCCAAGAGGATCTGGAGTTGAGAAATGGTAACTACCTCTGCTATACTGTCACTATTATTTCCTGCTGTATTACGGTAAGTGTGAAGTAGTAATGCTAGTTAAAAGTATTGTAGTTAGTTAAATAGTTTTATAGTAGTAAAAGCACTGCGTACATTCCTTAACTAAGAATTACTGAGAGAATTAAAGAGATAAATAGTTCAAAGGTTAAATTTTAATAAATATACGAGGCTACTTCGAAAGTCACGATACCTTTTTGTTAAAGTTAGATTAAATTGATTGACGTGGTTGTTATCTTGCTGTTTATGAATTATAGAATTCAATTTAGCGTTTAATATTTAATGAATTGAGAGTTTTGATTGTGTTATCCTCATTCAAAATCTATTTATTGTAAATGATCTCTGCCTTGCAAAAAGTAACTGTAGTTGTTAGAGTAAAGGTTTTTCCATTAAAATTTTGAACACCTCCTTCGAAATTAAGAACCTAATAAGAATTTGTTTAATTGTTATAACTACTCTGAAGGAATCTGAATTGCATTAAATATTTTAAATTAACACTTCTGGAATTTCATTAAATAAAATCTGTAATTCTAATCACCCACCTTCACTCAGTTTAGGGAGTAAGATTGTGTGCCGGTGTGAATGGTACCTAGTTGTTATTTACTTGCTATAATAATATCTTTTTTACAGGATTTGTCCAATCAGGTGTGGTTAAGTCACTCGGGGTCACATTTAGTTTCCTTTTTAACTATTTCAGCTAATAGATGCAGGAAACATTCTGACTGCGATACCGAGAATTGTGACACCACACAAGCGCTCCTCGAAAGTGAAGTCGCTGGTATCTGCCATTGTTGTTCACCAAACACAGAAAGGCGAGACAATGAACTGGTCAACGCACAGATTTTATTCTCCTCCCTTTGCGAGAAGTCGTGTGACACTTACGCGGCAATTCACGTGAAGATCAATGATGCCGGGGTTCAAATCTTAAATACATTAACTCCTTACATTGTTACACATATTTAGTTCATGTGTAAAGGGATTTTCTGGCTACCCTGTACTACACTATTTAATCTCCAGGAGAGTTGGATTACAGGACCACTGCTAAAGGGCTTACTGCACCATATTTGATTGTGATCTCTGATGACGTCTCCTACAGTGTCTCATAAGAAAAGAATAACTTCTATTCCCGACTTACTGTAGTCTAGGTATCTAAGGCTGAAATAAGTCATAGTTAGAGACCGGATTTTTAGGCATTAAAAACCTGGAAAATAGGCCCTAAAATGTAACTCGTAGTAATAAAGATAAATAATCAATACAATTAAAAAAACATAGATTCAAGTCATAGAAAATGTTCAAAAAATATAGAAACATACCTGTTTGTTAACATCTTTTACTGAATATATAAAAACGAAGCTTGATACCCATTCCATTGTAATGTAACACATGCTTGTGTTTACAAGTGTGTGTGTGTGTGTGTGTGTGTGTGTTATTTATATTATATAAATTATATATTTTTCCAATGAAGGCTTATTTTCAAGAAAATGCACAGAATAGGCAACAGTAGGCACTAAAGCAATTATTTAGGCAGTAAAGGGCGAAATAGGGAAAATAAAATTGGCTTAAATCGAAACTATAACCCTTCGTATAAACTTTAAAACGTTATTTCTTATTGTATCTTTAATATTAAAGAATAGGCATTTTGCCTAACGTCCGGTTTCTAGTCATAATAGAGTTTTTTGATGGTGTTCATTTTTCACGTTAGATTCATTTAGTGTTTGGGATGACGATTAAAATGTTCTGGTATTTATTTATCTAATACAAATAAAATATAATCTGTTTGTGTGTTTGTCTCTCTGCGGCTTGGGGACCAGACGAGTGGATCGAGAGCTAGCAAATTTTGGTCATAGGTACCTTGGTCCAAGCCCCAAACCATGGTGAAGCGTTTTTTTTTTTTTTTTACAATTCGAACCAGTGGGTCTCATGTCGGTCGTTTGCCGGAAAATGTAAAATTAGTAGAAAATGACCGATATTAGTGTCAAATTCATAGGTTTCGCGGTTGATGAGATAAATAGTGAATCTCCGATCGCATTAACTTCCAAATTCACCTCAGTCTTTTCGGGGCCGGAGGTTACCGGGGGAGATAACGAGACATGTAAAATTACTCCAAAATGACCGATATTAGTGTCAAATCCATAGTTTTCGCGGTCGCTGAGATGAATGGAGATACTCCCATAGGTGCTGACTTCCAAATATATCCCCCATCTGAAGAATGGGTATTTTCAGATAGATTTTAATAAAATTATGAATTTTAAGGAAAACAATTTTATGAAAAATACGCTTTGAATCTTGTGAAGTTTACATTAATTCATTTTCTATCTTAATCACTAAATGTCTCAATGGAGGGCCAATGTAAACAATATAGCTCATAAAAGAACGTTAATTACATAGTTATTGGTAATATTTAATTTTTCATGATGCGAAAGCTACTCTAGTTTTAAAACGAAGTGAGTACGTTCGGACAAATCAAACATTAGGTGGTGCACGTAAGTTCAAAAATAAGTTTGAGTTTTAATGTGTCCTGGACCTGCCATTGTCCGGTCTCAATAAAAATATCGACGGAGGAAAAAAAGAAAGAAAAGTTATTCTGGTATATAGTGAAAATCGAAGGAGGTTATCAGGACAAAACGGCGTATATATCGAACATTCAATGCATTGTTCTCTTTTCCTGTTTTTATTATTACTAGCTGAACCTGCGCTATCTAATCAGCGCATCGTTCTGTTATGATCATGAATCTCCTTCCCACTGTGCATGTCTCAAGTAAGTAAAGGATAGGAGACTCACAAAGGAAGTGAATTGCTATGTATAGATGTTGGAGTGAGTTTGTAGCAAATTCGTAGAAGTAACACGATATCAAGTGGAAATGTTTTTTTCTAATAATCTATATCCGTCCGAGTACCTCTCACTGTGTCTCTTGATTCCTTTGAAGTTACCAGGATGTAATTGGTTTTGCCATTCATATTTAAGCAAAGCTCGTGCAACGTCTGTCAACCCGCCATACGTAACTTCTGTACTGGTTGCCTAACTCCATAGTTTCGGCCTGCAACAATGTGTTGGGTTCAAAACGGCCACTAAAATGTTGAATAGAACAATAACGACACGGTTTCTGAAAATTTGAATGTGAACTGGACAATCTTCAAAAAATTAAAAAAAAAAAATACGGAAATTTGTGAGAGGCTGTCAACACTGTTACTTGTCGTACACAGGAAAAAAATATTTTCACGAGTACGCCAGACATTGGGCACAATCATGTAAGAAAATGAAGGGCGAAAGTTCAATACCAAGTTCCGAACGTGTTTCCTACGAGAATCGCTCTGTACAATTTTTTCGACATTTTGGTCTACTCTAACGTTGGCAGCCTTAGAGACGCCCCTAATTGTTAGATATATACCCATACCTCGTTGGAAATCTTATAGGACACAGATTTTAACGAGGTAATTTTTGTGTCCCCAGTACCCCCCCCCCCAAAAAAAAAATCGAAGTTTGTGGGACTAGGGCAACACTGTTATTTGTCGCACGCAGGAAACAATAGTTCTCACATATACGCCAGACATTAGTGACCATTGTACAAAAAATGAAGGGCGTATAACAAAGGAGCAAAAAACTTCGGAACATCATCCCTACGTGAACCATCCTGTATATTTTTCGATGGCAGCCCTTGCGACGCCTGTAATTGTCACAGAGATATGAGTTATACCTCATTTAAAGCAGAATGAACATAGATTTCAACAAGGTAACTTCGGTGCCCTCCTTGCGTATGACAAATAATAGTGTTGACATAGCCGCACAAACTTCGAAGTTTTTTCCCCAAATTGTTTACTTTCTTCTTCTTTTAGGGGTTAGTCATGAGTGGCACAAAAGTTACCTCATTGGAATCTGTCTGCTATGCTTTCCAACGAGATATGTCTTATATCTCTGTGACAATTAGGAACAAGCTTTCCCCCTCCCAAGTGCTGAGGTGGAGGGGAAACTAAGACAGCGAAATTTTCCCCTCTTCCCTTTCGCTGTGGGACTCCCTATGTAACAGAAATGCATACCGTTGGAAAGTTTCGTCCTTCCTGAAGAAATACATCCAAATCATCTCTCTAGGTTAATTAGGGTCCGAACTATGGAGGTTTAAACTGGTTGCTTAACCCTTGATCCGTTCGTCCTGAAAAGGTTAAACTGAAGTTCGCTGCAATAACATTTTACTGTAATCTCTTGTTGATATCTCATATTTTTCCCCTCTGCTAAAGTGTACCAGGAAATAAAAAAAACAAAAATCCACTATCTTCGGCAACATTGCCATTAACAGGAGTTTAATTCTTTCGGACGAGCTCTTCGGTAAGTTTAAAAGTCATATTTGGTGATCATTTTTGGAGTGAGAATATTTTTATATCATGTTAATGTTAGCCAAGTGCTGAAAGTACCAATACTTCCGTGCGTGAGTTTCGTCGTGGCTAGACACCTTTGGCGTGGGAGACCCGGGTTCGATTCCCTGCAAGAGCTATGTGGTTTGGATTCTACGTTAATCAGTAGCTCCACGTGTTATATAGCCTCGCTGCGGAATGGGGCGCTAAACTTAACAACCACTTCCATACGTTTCGAATCCTATACCTAATAGCAATAACGAAGTAGTATTTTGTAGTAACATTTGCATCTAGGTATAGGAACAGAACTCGAGAATAATCTCTGCGATCCCTGGTTCGATTCCAGACCATGCTAGTTTCTGGTGGACAATATCATGTTCGTAGGTTTTTCCTTTTCCTCCCACATGCTTGTCACTATAGTTATTTCATAACCATTCACCCGTCTTCTTTAGCCTAAAGGACACACCCGTGGAACGTGTAATTTTGATTTCACTTCATTTCAAAAGTCCAGAATCTTCGACAATACTGTGTGTCATTAAAAATACTTTAATTCCTTTGTTATCTTAATTAACAGTGAGTCGCCATCTCCCTTCGAAGAAGGAAGTCGGCAATCTCTCTTCCAAAAAGAAAAATCGAGGCGGCACATTACTGCGATTTGTGGATATCATGAGATTTTTTTTTAGCTAGCCGGGGCTAGCCACCCGCTCGAGGGTTACGCCCTCCATGGGGAAAGGGAAGTAAAGTAAAGAGACAGATGGAAAGGAATGGGAGATGGGCTAAGGGATATTCAATAATGTTATATAACTTTATTTCTAAATAAATATATATACTGTATTGGGACATTACGATCTTTACGATCGTAATCATATGTAGAGGAGAGGAAATTGCACAATGAATTATATACATTAGTGAAAGTACTGTAGTTAGGTTGAATGACAATGAGGGGATGAGTGAGATAGTGATGAGATGAGGTGCAGTTAGACGACACAACACATAGGATAGTGTTAATGGACAGATGCCGATTATTCTTCTCGCTTGGGGGCTGCTCCAAGCATTAATGATGGACGGTGGGAAGCCCTGTTAGTGACAGAGGAGTTACTGTGCAGAAGATGAGGGTATGATATGCGATGGAGGGTGATCGAGAAGAAATGTTCTGGTGAGTGGAAGATCTGGATGATTTGGTGGTAAGGAATAATGATACATCGTTAAGAGAAGGGAGAGGGGGGAATGAGTGATGGGGTGAGCGAAATCGAAATCGGTGTGAGCGTTGATGGTATCTACGAGGAGTGGATGATGGGAAGAGAGACGTTGCTGGAAATATCGGAGGCGGAGG